>NC_132785.1:12022816-12324761 GCF_048418805.1 Vulpes vulpes
CTAAAAGTGCTGTCATATGTTTGCATCACCACATAGGATGCTGTGATCCTATAATACTTCATGGCTTTTATTTTTTCCCATTGTTCTTTGGGTGGTAACATCCTAGTCGTCTTGGATTCCAAGTCAGTTATCTCCATGTGCTGTCATCTGTTTAAAAATTGGGATGAAGTGGACTCAAGAGACAGTGTTCTTTCTTATTTGCTAGGGCAAATAGTAGAGATCTTTCATCTCGAGATATGAAAGACTCTAAAATTGATCAAGGGTACACATTTTAATGTGGTGGAAAACCAGAGTTCATAAAAAAAGAAGACCTGATGATTTGTCAAAACCAAGATGCTGGGAACAGATACTAAAAACCAGATTAAAAAGGCAGATATTTTTGTTTTTACTGAGGCATGGTCTGTGAGAGAGATAAGGCCAAGGCAGATAGGTTGGCTGCAAACAAGGAAAAGAACATGCATTCTTACGCCCAATCCTCTAGGTGTGGTAACAGTGGTGAATACAGTTCTTTAGATAATATCTTATTCTACCAAACTGATATTGTATTCACTTCTCTTTAATAGTTCTATCAAACAGTTATCCTCAAAAGCTTGTCATCTCTGTCTCTTTCAAATATCATTAGATATAATTTTTCAAAGTGGTATTATTGACCTATCTTTTATTCTTAACTTTTTAAATTTACATAATGTATTTGTAAATTTAGATGAAAGGATGGAATCTCTTTCTTTTCCTTATTTCATCTCCATGTTCTGGTCATTATGATGATGTCACAGTTTTGTGATTTATTTCAGTGATGACAGAATCAGAGTTTTAAAGGAGAAGCCACATCTTCTTCACGTTGATGAAATGTTTGGAGGATTTTCTAGGTATTGCAGAGAATTTTCCTTCAGCTTTTCTTTCACAAGTTTGAAATACACCTCTTCAAGAAGAGACTACATTGCCCTTGATCCTAGAAGCTTTTTCAATATTTTGACAATAAAGGCATTATCTATATTTATAGATATCTGTGTGTAGATATCTATAGATACATTTGGACGTAGATATAGATATAGATATAGATGATATAGATATAGATATAGATGATATAGATATAGATATATAGATATAGATATAGATATAGATATAGATATAGATATAGATATAGATATAGATAGATATAGAAGAAATCTATCTCAATCTATATATCCCCTACCCCACATTCTGTTCCATCTCCATCTAGTTAGGCATTAATGAATGGAGATAATTTTACTACTCTAGCTGTGGCCACAATTCTCTTCCTGTGCTGCATTCTTGTCATTGACAAGTAGCAGGACTAAATTTCAGCTATCCATAGTGGCAGTGCACTTGATAAAGCATCTTTTATTGATAGGTTATCCTTTCCTGTTTTACTGTTCCACTCCTCAACTGCTGCTCTCTGAATCTCTTCCTAAATATATTTCTTGCATTCTTATATCCTTGCTTTAAAATCTGCATCTGGGTGATTGAAAATTAAAAATGCTGCCCTTTTCACATTTTTGTTTATATGACACATAAGAGCACTAGGTGCTCTATTCTCATCATCAGAAAGTCTCATGGGCCTCATCATGGGAGAGACTTCAGTTAAAAGCTTGTAAAGTCATTAAAATCCTAAAGCTGGTCAGTGTTGACAGCAAACAGATGCCAAGGGGAAGGAACATTTTCAAGGACATGTGGAAAATTTTAAGAGAGGAGGAATATACATCTCATTCAGATGCACAGATCATGTACTCTCATAGTGTATCTGGGCTAAGAAACTAGCCTCCACCTGACATCAATGATTTGTTAATGTAGATATTAGAATAACAGAAAACTCAGCATCCTGTTGTGAGAAACTCTCACCTCTCAAATATAGTGTGGCTCTTACCCTTACTAGAGCGCATTACCAACCTTTGAAAGCCCTAGTATAGATTAAATGTGTTATCAAGTGGACCTGGGGTAACTCCAGCCCAACATAAGATCTATTTGAGGGTGGCCTTGGTGTGGAGGGAGTCAGAACTGATATCTGATAGGCCTCCACAGCCTCGCTAAGTACCAGGCATCCATAGCTCAGTCTCTCCTAGAGAGAAGACAGTGAATTTTATAAGAACAACAGATACTCAAATTAGCATCTTCATAAATGTATACTTCTCTACCTTTCATTGAAGTACAGACTCACACACATACACACATAAGGTAAATATAAATACACACATATCTATCTATATTTTCTTCTGCAAAAACTTAATTGATCCTTTAGGTTATGTATATATACATAATATGTATTTTTCTAATTGTCAAAACTAATTCTGAGTACTACTAAAAGCTGTCTTTCCTATCAAATCCTGACATGAAAGATACAAATTTCTTTGCAGGTGCTCCATGGTAGTGATTAGTTACCAAAATCATACTCTCACAGATGAAAAAATTAAGGCCGAAGGAAGTAAAAGTGTAGTTTAAAGTCTAACCTGCTGCCCTCACTGCATTTCATATCCTCTCAGGATTTTTATTGTATTTCTATGTCTCATTACTCACATAAACTTCCTAAACTCGATTCATCCAACCATCCAAGGAGGTTCATAGATTTCTAACTTAACCTCAGCATCCGTTAAAGCAAAATACATTTCTATAATTTAAACTGGTTATAGTACCAAAAATTGTGTCCTGAAAAGATGTATTAATTAGTATGAGTATACTCAGAGAGTGATGAGATTTATTGTATATGATGAGTGCTATTCTACAAAGACCAACAAGAGTGTGTTGGAACTTTAGCAATCAGAAAGATGAAACAACCAAAGAAATGTTGAGTTTTTATTTTTTGCTGTCATTTAGATTTTTGTAGAACCAGCCATCTGTTTACTTTTGCCTTTCTTATTTCAAATAAAATAAATACTTTTCCAGTCCAATCCCACGTTACTTCCGTCCAGAGTTTCGTAGAAACTTTAATCTGAACGTGGCCTTTGAAGAAACCACATATCTAGTGAAAAGCTCCAGCCCTTTTCGGAAATAGTCTTAGAGTCTTTGTAAATGTCAAAGGAGAGCCACAAATCTCAAACAGTTGCCAAAACCAGAATATCTCTGAATGTCACAGTGATGCTTGGTACAAGCCTACCATACAGGGCTTTTGTGTGAGTGTCATTCTGTCAGGTTCATCTTAAAGAAGCATAGCATTTTAGGAGAGGATTCAGGAGGTTTAGGATGAAATAATATCCATGTTTGCCTAGGTCAACAGTTCCTGCAGTTGGCCATCATTAGGTTGAATAGAGGCATGTTGCTGCATTTCAATTACAGGGGAGTTCTTAAATGATTTTATTTTTTATTCCCACAGAGCTATGATTAACCACATTTTGATGCTCTGTACTTAAGTAACCAGCTATTTCCATTTTATTTGAAGTCACTGGTGATTTTCTGACATTTTATTTAGTGACATGGGTTAATTTCAAATTCATCAAGAGATTTTCACAACTGGGACACATTAGGTTACTATAGCAGCAAGTTAGTATGTCTAATAAATTCTAGGGATCCTGCTGCTATTCTGTAGCATGATATGACAGATTTAATCTATGGCCATATTTTAGCACTTAGATATATAGAATTTCACAGGGAACATGGGTATCCGCTCTAATAGCTTGTTATTTGAATTAGATACCAGAAAACATATGTTCTTGGGAACTGCTTTTATTTCTTTTTGATTATGGAATTACTTTGGGCCACAAACATTTTCTCTATTTTTGCAGGTTTTATTTAATTGGGTTTTGTTTGTTTGCTCTATTTGTTAAAATATACATGGTTTTTGGAAAGGCCGTATGTTAAATGCGTGGCATTTTGATTATTTCTTTTTATTCTTTATTAGTACTAGCTATTACAGAATATCCCGAAATTACATTCTGGCTTTTAGTACTCTATTTCTTTTATATAGTTTACTTTCTAAATTTTTGACTGAACCCTTTCTGGAATATAACTGTATTACATACAGTTTTAGAAGGGAAATTTTGTATTTTTCTACATTCTACTCATACTTATTAGAAGAATGGCTTTCAACCTCTCACAGTCCTGTTTCCATCTATAGAATTCCTTGTCTTCCTGTAGGACTCATAAAGGCTCTTCTGCAAAAACCGACTGGATCCTTCAGGTTCTATATGACTTTCTTTGAAATAAATGTGTATACTTTACAAGTGCCCCCTATCATTCCTCTCTTGAATTCAATCTGATCCTCCCTTTTCTGTAGGCCAGAAACCAATTCTTGAATATTTTTATATCCCACTATAATGCAGTACCTAATAAAGTGCCCAGCACAGAGGTCAACATATAATAGATGACCAGTGTAATTTTGCTTTTTTAAAGATTTTATTTATTTATTCATGAGAGACACAGAGAGAGAAACTGGCAGAGACTCAGGCAGAGGGAGAAGCAGGCTCCATGCAGGGGCCCAACATGGGACTCTATTCTGGGTCTCCAGGATCACACCCTGGACTGAAGGTGGCGCTAAACCACTGAGCCACCCGGGCTGCCCACCTGTGCAATTTTGAAAGAGTGACTGATTGCTGTTTTCGTTGTGAGCGTATGACTGACTGTTCATGTGTAGACTACATTTTCCATTTTCCCATGTGACTGGCTTACTGCCAATAAAGTTTAAGCAAAATTGCTGTGGGTATTTCATATCTACTTGTATTTTATTTTATTTTTATTTTTTCAAAGGGAGAGTGAATGGGGTGGGGAGGGATAGAAGGAGAGGGAGAGAGAAAGAGTGCTTGATGCAGGGCTCAATCTTACAACCCTCAGATCATGACCTGAGCTGAAGTCAAGCACCAGTTACTTAACTGACTAGCCCCACACAGACACCCCTCATATCTGCTTCCTTAAAAGGAAATCCTTTGCCCTGGACAGTCTCATCCCCCCAGCACAAAGGACCTAACAAAGGACCTAAATCTTTTGGGGGATAATGCAACAAGTATTTATAAGAATCAATCCTGTTAACCAGGGAAATGGATATGCTTTTTGTATTTAAAATGTACATTTCAGGACTATTGTTTGAAAGAGAAACAACAGTAAGAAAACCTTTTTTCTTTTTTAGCCTCCTGTTTTATTGGGTCTTTCCCTCTCTCTTTTTACTTTTTGTACGATAGCATAGCTTTAACTTAATTAATTAATAAAATAGATGAAACAACTTGTAATAATTGAGAAAAGTATTTGTATTTATTTAACAACCATATACATTGACTTTATATATGCTAGTTCATTATTAAATACTCAGAGGATCTGCATAATTATATAACATATATATACATAAGGCAGATTGATTTAAATATCTGTAAAAAAAGCCGGCCTATTGAATATTAGGGAAATACAAATATAGACTGTTTTGTACTATTATCTTGGTAATATGGTAATCTTTAAAATTATTTTATAAAATCTATGAAAAACCTGAAAATCATAATTACCCATGAACTGTTAATAACATAAATTTTGTGAAGGGAAAAGTTCAAAAGCTATGTCTTAAAATGGCATTTTTTGTTAGAAAGCAGGCAGTGATTTGGTAAGTTGCTCACAAATCGTGTATTGAATTTATTATTTGGCACTTAATATCACCGAGTTTTTAAAGGGTTCTGCTTTAATGATATATAATTACCACAGTGATACTCATCTTTTAAATGATTAATAAATATTAACAAATTTGCTCCCAAAAGAACAAGAACAGTTTTGTAATACCATAAAACTGAACCAGTGACTTAATATTCTATTTTACAAAAAAAAAAAAAAAAAGATTTTGGGCATAGATTAGTACTATTTATTTGGCAGTGTCTACTTTTTAATGAAAGAGATAAAGGAAATGCAGAGCTTTTTTTTTTTTTTTTTAGACAGAGAGTGAGTGGTGGGGAGGGGCAGGGTGGAGGAGAGAGAGTATCCTAAGCTCCATGCTAAGCATGGAGCCTGACATGGGGCTTGACATCATGACCTGAGCTGAAATTAAGATATAGACATTTATCCAACTGAGTCACCTAGATGCCCCAATGCAGAGCTCTTTTAAATTTCACATTACCAAAATCTGAAATTTCTTCACTTGTCTCTAACACATTTTTTAGATATTTCTAACTAAATGAAAATGGGAAAAGAAAGTGAAAATATGAGTCATAAGCCTGTCTAATTGGTTTCGTCACAGTAGATCAAGTTTCCAGATTATTTTTAATTTTTTTTCTCTGGTATGAGTGACCTTTAGTTATTATTAAGTGGATGTTTGTACCAAATACTCTCTATTCCCTGAGTAGTCTGTTATGTTTTCACTATCATTACTTTCATAAAGTATGTATTTGGTCATCACATATAAACTGATTTGTAACTGTTGAGCATTATTATAGAAAACATGGATCCTAATTTTTGTTATCTCCACATAGTCACACTTTTTATACCTTAAATAAGGCTATGGAGATTAAAAGTACTTTGACTAATTTCAAATATCTTCTCTGAAATTTTGTTTTTTGCTTCTTGGCACCATGATCAAAATTTCCAATTTAAAATTGTGTTTTATTACAAAGATGACGGCCTACTAAAGGGGACGGGACAAAATGCCTTATATTAGTCTAATGGTATTTATTTAGTAAACATTTTGATGAATTTACCAATGACACAAGTCCCAGAAGACTCCAAATCATAATGTACAAATTATGTTCCATGAGGGGAAAGACTATACATCAAAAGAACTGCATTTTTCCCATTTATAAAAACAGAAATCTGGGGAACATATGTAGAAAGAGATCTTAAGAACATTGGCTTATAGTCAAAAGAATATAAAATTGTATTGCGCCAAACTTCTGATATGGGTTCACTCCGGAGAGATTCTGCATTCATTGTTGTACCTTGAAGAGTTAAAAAGAGCTCCAACTGTTTAGTTGGTTGCCAGAAACATGGATCCAAGGGTATCCTACACTTCAATGAGTTTAAAATTCCAGATTACCTTATTATACAACAAAAGAAGGTATGAAGAAACTTAGGGATACTGGAATGTTAGAGTGGATTTATATTGCAAGTTCACTCACCTTTAAGATTCCAGAGGACACCATTTTTTTAACCTGACTGTGAGAAATAATTTTGTGAAAGGAGCTCTAGAATTATTGAAGTGTTCTGTGGATGTTTGGCGCCATAAGTTAGAAATTAGACTGGGGACTGCTATCATCAAACCTGGCTGGATCCCTAATGTATAATGGGAATAATAAGGGCCCAGGTTAGCAGAGGCCAAGTGGCTTCACTTAATAGCAAAGACAAGGGGATTGTGTTTACCATAATGGACAGCAGAGGCAAGCAGTTCTTAGAATAGTCTGACTCACTGAGACCTATGGGGTTGACTAGATGATTATGGTACCTATAAAATAGGAATAGGTAGGCAGTCCGATTAAATTCTTACTTGACCTGCATGGGTACGATGTTCTAAGTCTAGTGAACATTAGTTTAATTTGAATAAGTAAAATAGAGTCACAGCCGCTCAATAACTTCCCCAGATTTGAGCCAGTTTATAGACTCAGACCATTTTGAATTTAAGGCAAGCTGGATGTCCTTAATTGAGAACACTATTACACTGCTAGAAATTTATACTGTCTTTCCCTCAGCCTTACCCAAAAGTACTGAGAGCCAGGTACCAGGGTGATAGTGCATCATTAGAAGGAAATGATCAGACTTTTGGGGATATGCTGGACAACTAGCTCTGAACTGACTCTAATTTCTGAAATCTCAAAATATCTCTGGGTCACCAGTCAGAGAAGGGGCTTAAAGAGGTCACGTGATCAATGAGGTTTTAGGTCAGATACATCTCATAGTGGTTCTGGTGGCTTTCCAAACACATCCAATGATTATTTCCTCCTGTAACTTATAATTGGAATAAGAATATTCAGCAACTGGTAGGATCCCTATCAGTTCTCTGACCTATGGAATGAGATTTATTTTGGTTAGAAAGACAAAATGGAAACTACTAGAATCACATTTACCTACCAAAAAATTTACCAAAAGCAATGCTACAATCCTGGAGGGATTTCAGAAAGGAGTGCCACCAGCAAGGACTTGAGATTTGCAGGGATGGTTATTTCTATCACATCCATCCCAGTTCAGCTTGCTTATTTGGCTTTTCACAGAAAGCAGATGAATATGAAAAATGACAGAAGAGTGTGGTAAATGTAATCATGTGGTGACTCAGATTGCAGTTGCCATTCCAAATAGTTCTATTGCCTGGACAAATCAACACACCCTTGTTACCTGAGAGGCAGCTACTGATGTGGCATTAAAAAAAAAAAAAAAAAAAAAAAAAAAAAAAAAAACCTGTTAGTAAGCCACCAGAAATGGTTTGCTTTCAGCAGAAGGACCTACACTGTCCTTTATCAACTATCTGGCTCTCTGTCATAATTTAGTCCATCGAGACCTTGGTTGTTTCCTTTTCACAAGATGTCATGGTGGTACATTACATTGATACTGTTATACTAATTGGACCTGGTGAGTGCTAAGTAGCAATTAGTTTATTTTTTATTTATTTATTTATTTATTTATTTATTTATTTATTTATTTTTTAAAGAGCACTGCTTTATTTATTTATTTATGATAGTCACAGAGAGAGAGAGAGGCAGAGACACAGGCAGAGGGAGAAGCAGGCTCCGCGCACCGGGAGCCCGATGTGGGATTCGATCCCGGGTCTCCAGGATTGCGCCCTGGGCCAAAGGGAGGCGCCAAACTGCTGTGCCACCCAGGGATCCCAGCAATTAGTTTAGATGTATGGGTGAGACATTTGTTTGTCAAAGGGTAGGGAATAATCCCCCTACTCCATTTCAAGGGCTTTCCATGTCACCCAAAATTTCTAGCAGTCCAGTGGTCAGAGGCTTATTGGATATCCCTTCTGAGGTGAAGGGTACGTTGTTGCATCTGGTCTCTCCTGAAACTAATAAAGAAGCACAACACCTAGTGGACCTCTTTGGATTTTGGAGGCAACACATCAATCATCTGGGTGTGCTACTCTAACTTATTTTAAGTGATCTCAAAAGCTGCTACTTGTACAGGGGTCCACAACAACAACAACAACAAAATTCTGCAACAGGTCTAGGCTGCCATGCAAACTGTATGTGATTAATACAACTCACTTCCTAAAATAAGTTTATATTTAGGGAAGATCATAAAGATATAACTGGTTCTAAATCTTATTAATATTCAACCAATTAGGAAATTTTTTCTAGTATGTCTGTTTACATCTAATGCTTCTCTATCTACTTAAAGAGATAATTTAAAATAGAAATTTTTACTATATGCATTGCTGTTACTCCTGCATATGGTACCTCATAATCGGCAAGTGACTTTATGCTTTTTATGCCTATACCCAAAGAAATGGCTGTGGCTTTCTGCCTTGCTACTTAAAATTTAAAAAATAGACAATTTATTGAAATTCCTCTTACTTCTTCTAATGGGTCCTGATAAAATGTTCATGATCTGTAACTTTGAAAATACTTTTTTCTGGCAGTCAGCCTTTCTTTGCATTGCTATTTGCTATCATTAAACAACATGGTAAGGGGCCATTTAAAGTCCAGGAATCAATCTATGGTCCTACTATATAGCAGTTATTCCCTTGGATTGATATATAATCATTATTAGTTCATAGATTCTGCTTAGCTTAGAACGTAGAGTCACTATGTATATTACATTATTGTAGATAACATTTCTTATAGTATTTTCTGAAAGAAACTTTGCATATATCTCATAATACCTAGTAATTTAGGACATTAGTATTGCAGGTCACTCTGACCTGCTACATTGGTGTGTGACAGAGGAAGGGAACTGAAAGGAAAACTAGGCACGCATTATGCTATTATATATCTCATACAGAAGAGCTCAATCGACAAAGTAAAGATGAAATTGATTTTAGCAAGGAGATTCATAAAATTTGATAACTACTACATATGCTTTTCCAATAAATTCAGTATTGAATCTTTTTTACCATGTCTCTAGGACTTTGGGATAGGATCCAGTATTTCAACTCTTAGATGTGTTATGTGTATTGGAGTAACTTTTCTTGGAAGTTATCCGTATTATTCTATGCATGTCTCAGTCTTTGCCTTGAAATGGTATGTTGAATCCGAAACGAATGAAAAAAATGTGAGGATTTTTAAACTTCTTTTTATTTACTTATAAGTTCCATAAAATGATTGATGACATTTATTTATAATGCACAGCACATAATATAGTTCAGTCTTTACATGTGTTCCACTGCCATTGTTTCAACTATATTATTAGTTTAAGCTTATATACCAAATCTATTTTCCCAGTTACTTCATGAGGAAATGAAGACATTGGTGCCAACAAGAGTGGTATGGAGGAAAAGAAATGCATAGCTAAAGAATAGATACCGTGCCGTATTTATAGACTTTTTTTTAATGCCACCTCCTATCTCCTTTTGTGCTTTTTTTGACTGAATTCAATTTTGTGCAGCATAAAGAAGCTAGAGAAAGAATAAGTATTGTTAGATAAAAATATAGAAGCTTTATCTCAATTTCTCTGTATGTATGCACAGATAGGGGGAAAAGTGAAACTTGTTTTACAACATGCTGACTGACCCAACTTTGAATTATGAATATTGACCTCAAATGGGGCTTCAATTCTTCCCAACAATCATATTTTAATTCTCATTTCCTTCCAGTCTCTGTTTTCCTAGAAAATGATTCCACACTCTACTCTCTTACTCTTCACCGTGTCCTCCCTATTGTCACTCTTAGTTGAATTTGCATCCTGCTTCAGGAAAAAGCTTGTACTGATTATTCTGTCAAGGCTATCTTATATAGCCTGCTTCCTGCTCTTTCTATGGAAACGTACGTTCCAATCAAATGCAGTCCCGGGGATCCCTGGGTGGCGCAGCGGCTTGGCGCCTGCCTTTGGCCCAGGGCGCGATCCTGGAGACCCAGGATCAAATCCCATGTCTGGCTCCCGGTGCATGGAGCCTGCTTCTCTCTCTGTCAATCTCTCTCTCTCTCTCTCTCTCTCTCTCTCTCTCTCTCTGTGACTATCATAAATAAATAAAATTTAAAAAAATATCCATATTCAAATGCAGTCCCTTGACATGCATAAGAGTCTGGGGACATTCCAACATTTTGTTTTTAGAAAGAGAGGAGAAAAAATTGGAAGAAGAAGGTGGAAAAGAGGTGGCCAGTGAAGTAGGAGGAAAAAGAGAAGAGTGTATCTCTATCTCCTCAGAAACACAGTGAAGAAAGAATTTCTCTAAGTACAGAAATATGTATATAGATAGGATAAAATAGTCTTGAGAGTTTGAATTAGTAACAAAAAGTCAATATTAAATTTGAACATATTGTGTATCTCTGATAAGACAATGTGGTGGTTATTTGGAGTGGATTAAAACCGGGATAGAAAGTGGGGAAATAGGGATGCCTGGATGGCTCAGTGGTTGAGCATCTGCCTTCGGCTTAGGTCATGATCCCGGGATCTGAGATTGAGTCCCAGGTTGGGCTGCCTGCATGGAGCCTGCTTCTCCCTCTGCCTATGTCACTGCTTCTCTCTGTGTGTCTCTCATGAATAAATCAATAAAATATTTTTTAAAAAGAAAGTGGGGAAAAATACAATTATATGGATTTTTAAGAAATCTTTGGTATAAACTTTAATGGAAATGAGGAAGGAATAACAAAATGGAAACTAGATGGAAGGAGACATAGTGTATAAGAAGAATTATTATGTTTTAATTTTTAAAAGATTTATTATTTATTTTAGAGAAAATCTCAAGCAGACTCTCCATTAAGCATGGAGCCCAACACAGGGCTTGATCTCATGATCCTGAGATCATGTCCTGAACTGAAATCAAGAGTCAGATGCTCAACCAGTGCATCATCTGGGCACCCCAAGAAAAATTATTTTTTTAAGAAGAAAATTATCACAGCATTTTAGATGAGAATGGGTGACCAGTGGCAATGAAAAAAAAAAAAAAACATGATAATGCTGACAAGTGAAGGTGTGATGAGGGAACAAAACACCTGAAAATGATAAAGGAGATGAAATCAAGTGCACACTTGCTGGTTTTTCTTCTTGTCATCTATTGCTACATAGAAATTCACTCCAAATTTACTGGCTTAAAACAGGAAACAGTTTATTATATTGCACAAGTTTGTGAATTGGAAATTGGATCAGATCCGAGATGGATGGCTCTCTTACTTTAGAAGATGTTAACTAGATCACTTGGTGTTAATTGTCTGGCAGAGAAACTCATCTGGAGGACTAAAATGATTTCTCTCTCAGATATGATGTCTTGGCGGGGATAACTAGAAGACTTTAGCTGGAACTGTTGACTAAAGCCTTCACATAGCCAACCCAACAGAGCTGTCTTACAGTAGTCAAAGATCTTACATGTGGCTTAATAACCTGAAAGAAGTAGGGCCAAGTGAGTCTCAGCAGAAGCTACGTAACATCTTGTGACCTAGGTCAAAATACATAGAACTTAACTCTTTTGGAATTTATTAGTCAAGCAAGTTCCTACATTCAGTGAGATTAAAGTGAAGGGAAATAAGAGTTCACCTGCTAATAGGAGGTATAGCAAAGGATGTGCAATTATTTTTAACCTACAGGAACCTTATAATAGAAGAGAGAGCTCACCCATTTTCTGTAGAGGATAGGTAAAGCATGTAGATACGAATACCAGTGAATTGGTAGCCTGCTGATTGGAGAATGAGATTTTCCTGAGAAATTCTGTTTTTCTTTTCCATGAAGAAGAAGCAGTTATCTTCCCCCAAGTTTTAGTAGATGTCAAATATTAGAAAGCTTTAATCTATTCAAGGATTCAAATGCTCTACTTACTCTAAACATGTTTAAATATTTTTTTACTTAGATTTTCCATGGAATGATGCCATCACACATTGTTACCAAAATCACTTTGTGTTTTAGATCTGCTCACTTTATTGATGTTTCTTTTGAAATCAATACATTTTGATATTTATATTAAATATTGAATTAATGATTAATTTTATTTGACACATATCAGGTTTTAGTGTATTATAACTTTTGGAAAACACATTATTTTTTCCAAATTAGCATACATTTGTGAAGTCCTTCAAAATTCACACAAAACAAGATAATCTCAAACTACTACATATGGATCATCCTCTACATAATTTCATTGTTTTTAATAAAATCCTTTTAACTTCCACAATTGTGTGTGTGTTTGTGTGTGTGCACCTGTGTAAGTTGGTGAAAGAGAAAAACAATTGCATAAGTAAAGAAAGAGGAGTTGTCAAGAAAACTTGAAATTCTGGAGAGAAAGCACTGCATAACATGTACAACTAGCTAGTTATATGAAGAAAAGATTAAAAGAAATGGGAGGGGAGGGGAGTGAAGGGAAATTCCGAAGATACAGTATTGCTATTACTGTCACAATTTGTCATGTATTTCCCATTGCTAAGATACTCCTCATCCTTCTGAAATAATTAATAACCCATATTGAAATTGGCATGATGAAGGAATAAGAATGGCTGACCCAACTACAACCCAGTTAGTCTGATGAGATATACTTCCATATTAAAGATAGGGTGAACAATCTACGATTACCATTATCCCAACTTGGAATTAATAAAATGTTTCGGTGGCAATAAAATAAGCCCAATGTTTTATGTCCATTAACGTAACATCAAGGAACATTATTTGCTTTAAAATTAGACATTGAAATTACACAAAGTAACCATTCAGATTGCTAATTTTGACCTAAAAAGTGAAATAGATCATTAAATTTGGGTTTTTGAAAATCAAGATGATTTTGTAGCCATAAATATTCAAAAAGAAGTTCTGATGCCAATTTAAGAAAACACTGAGAGAATTTCAAAATGTATATGACTTCCTCACCAAACTACAGATTAGCTTTCCTGTTGCTGTTTCTATCCCATCTGTGAACAATGTGAGGAAATACAGCTGCTACCAAATTAAATACTTTTCTTCCTGATTTGCATCTTTATTTCACCAGAGAAATGATAAAGAAATTTAAAAAAAACTAAAGCAGATGTCATTGAGAGTGACCAGCTTCTACAACCCAAGTTAGTAGTTTGTAAAATTAGTTTTAAAAATCCAAGTAGTATATCCTTTGACTGAATCACTAAATAAATATATACCAAAAAAATAAATATAAAAAATATATATATATAAAATTTATACACAGATGCTCCAAAGAACTATTTCCTTCCAAATGTGTGTGTGCATATGTGTGTGATATCTTCTAAAGTGGAATTATAAGTATGTCAAAGAGAAGCAGGCTGTGCTCTCTAAAATTTAGTAGATAAAACAAACTGATAAAGCCATGGTTGATTTTCCTCATTCTAATATTTTACCTACAAACCTTTCATATTAATAGGAATTCTAATTAAAACAGATTTATTCATCTCTTTCTCTAAAAAGATGATAGAAAAAATACTGAAATGAGGTACAAACATATTGTGTCATTTTACACCACTTCATATTACTTAACCACAATATCCTCTCATTTTTTTTACTTGTATCATTCTTTGTGCTCCAGTGCTCTTCTGTTGCTTCCTTTCAAATCACTCATCATTCAGAAGGTCAGCTCAAATGCCGCATTTGTGTACATTCCTCTAATTTCTTATATCTTACCAAAATTCATATTTTCCTTTGATATTCACAACTTTGTTTTTTCCTTATAACATTTCGATAATTTATCTCATATAATTGTTAATTCTGATCCTCTTCATAGTTAAGTAAGCCCAAATTTCTTTAAAATTTCTGTGCCCCTGAATTATATATAATTGCTTATACAAAGACACTCAATACCTATTTAATGCATCAAAATATGTATTCATAAAGAACACTTTTACCTGTATGATGTATTTCACAGAAGAAATAGAAGCTAATAAATTGATGATGGGAAAAATACTACTAAATTTACCGTAACTAAATTTGTAAAGTAGGACATTTACAACTAGCCTTTGCATCCTGGAATATTTTTGGATGATGTGTGTTTTATCTTAAGAATTTTTCCTTAATGCTTTCATTTTTTGATTTTGGACTACAAATTTTATTGCCAATTCGAGTTTTCTAAAAAGAAAAATAAGCAATATAAGTTTAAAAACTCCTTGATACTCTTTTCATGATTTTCGACCTAGTGCTTTTAATATTTTATTGAACAGTCAACTTCTAAGTGTAGAATTTCTAAAAAAACTAATATTATTTTGGTATATAGAATGTGCCAAATATCAAAAAATGTATTATTCCCAATGAGGTTAGAGAGCATTGATTCTAAATATTTATTTAAATTATGCCCTTATTTCTGAAGCAACTAACTTTGGAATGCTTGCTTTGAAAATGGAGATGAAGCCTCCATCATATTTTATTGTTAAAGCTTCGATAGTGAATAATTTTTATCCATAAGGTCCTTTTTTATTAAAAAAATATACAGCGGAAATTACATAAATCCAAAGTCTGAGACTAAGTTAGCTTTCCAGGCAAGTAACATGAGTATTAATCCCAAAAGATGTTTCTAAAAAGTAATGGGAGAGATTCTTTATATGACTTTTTAAGTTAGCTTGGAGTATAATTTTAAGACAAGTTCCCAAAATGTTTGAAATAATGGTATCTTTATTGAGGAAAATGCATAGATTATTTGAAAGACAATGGAATTCCTGTATGCTTTGTTATATGAAATATTTCTGGAATTCTTTTCACAGCATACACATTAAACTTGCTACATATTTGTTTCTTCAACTCATTAGTACACTTAATATTGTGTTTGATACACAGTTATATGTAGAACACATTGTTTGGAAAATGATTTTTGGAAAGCTTTTTTAGGAAAATAAGGAAAAGGAGAATATTTCTTTCCTTTCAGTTATTTTCAATGATAATGATACTTCTAGAATTGCTAAGCATTTCCAGTTTTGGTATCCTACAACTAGTGATATAGTTTAGTAAAACACCAGTTACTGAGACTTTAGGTTTAGGTTGCATTCCTGGTTTAAGATAAATATCTGAAGGCAATGACGGGGTTCCAATGGCTAAAGCTATTAACAGTTAAAAAAACTTCCTGTGAAAGTTTTCGTGTATATAAAAAGAATAATTAAAATGTTTTATGATTTCATTATCATATGCTAATCTTCATAATAAAGCAAATAAACATAACACATTTATAAATTTCTTAATTTTATTTCAGGAAAGTGGTCTTCAAATTTAAAAAGAATATATATAATTTCAAACATTGTAAAATAAGAGTATTTTCACTATACCAAAATTTAAGTTAGATACTCCGTTAACCTAAATGTCCATATGCTTGGCAAACACTGCTCAAAAGAACCATCTATCATTTATTTCCCCACATGGCCAGTTTTCAAAAGATGGGACCTGCAGCTTGATTCCTGTATTTAAAACTATGTACTTTACTCATTATTTATATTAGTTGTTCTAACTAAACTTCATTAATTTTTTGGAAGGTGGGTAGCAGCTAAGAAGATATATTGTAATTTTTTTCTTTCTAGCTTTTATAAAATGTTACTTCTCCAGTAAAATGTTTTTAAAAAGGGGAGTTCGCATAAAGACAAATTTTACATGAAATGATTATTTACATGAAATAAGTTTTACATGAAATGAGTTTGTACAGAGATAATTTGAGACCTTAATATTGAAAGGACTGGACTGTAGGAAGATTGTATTGTTTTAGGTATAGCATACTCAATTCTGATTCATTGTTACTTACGTGAATTAAGATGTTATTTTAAACCTTGACTCTGGAAAAATATATGATGAAACTTAGTTCCTCTCTTTTCCCTATTTGGTATATAAATTAACTTTCCTATATTTTAATTTGTCAGTTGAGTATTATCTATGTTTATAATAGTTAAGAACATTCAGCCATTTAACAAAAATGTCATAAATAAACAACATGCAAGATATTATACCAAAGATAGGACATTAAATGGAAACCATATGGCTGCTACTCTCAAAGTACAGAAGTTCCAGTAAAGTGTACCAATCACTGAAGCACTGAAATTACTTGTAAATTGGGCAATAGCTCCAGAGTGGGGTAGAACATGGGAGGTAGAAAATAGCTGCAGTATGGGGATGAGAAAATGTCTCAAGAAGAAAAGAGTGGCATCAAAGAGAGGATAAGATTTCCATAGGTTGAGAAAGAGATAGATGGAAATTTTGACTGAACTGATTAAAAAGTTAGATATTTATCTATATATAAATTTATAGCTAAATGTTAGAGTTTGAAATGTCATACCCAGATGTTAAAAAGATACTATGATTAGACTTGTAAATTATAGAAATTATAGAAAATTTGATTTGGCAATTAGAAATTAAAGTTAAGAAGTAGAGAATGAAATAATCTATGCCCAAAATTACTTATCTTCCTAGAGTTTACGTTTGAGATATAGTATAAAGGGAATGGATTAGATATAAAATATAAACTATAAAAGAATTGTTTCACTACATGTCTCTATGAGGAGTTGCAAGGCTTTTAGCAACAGTCATGCCCCAGTTTCAGTAGAAGTAAAGCAAGAAAAACTGGACACTAAATTTAGCAATTCAAGTGTAAGAAGTTAACAACCTTGTCATGAAGTAAACAAGCAGAATCAGTTACTTATTGATCCATTTAACTCATTTATTTAACTTTTTTTTTTATTTAACATTTTTTTGAAGTGAGCCCTATCTGCACTAGGAACTGTGTGCTTAGTATAGGAAATACTTTAGTCAAGAAGACAGAGACTCCTGTTGCTGTTAAGTGTTGCTGTCAGGAACACTTAAGAGTTCAGTGGCAGAAATGACATTTTACAATAAATTACGATAGAATGATGAGAGTTAAGAGAGGGGAGAGATTATGACACTGTAGAGCAAGAAAAGTTCACCTGGCTTGGAAACCTTTCTGCAGTGATGAAGCATGAACTGACACCTTCCAGATGAGGTGCATTTTGCCAGGCAGTGAGAAAGGGGATGCACATTGGGCATAGCTCACCCCTGGAGAGGGAAACATAAAGATGGATTATAGGGGATGAAGGGAGAATGTTTAGAGGGGATCTTGGAAGCTTCCAGAGATGAGCTCCTGTATTCTTTTATAAGTAAAGCAAAGGAATCACCAAAGGGTTTTGAGTATTGGATGAAAATAATTTGCTGTTTGTTTTTTGAAACTTGAAAATCTTTAATAAAGAATCCTCAAGCTTGGGTTACCAGTTCCAGGCTCTGGTTAAGATTAAAGGAATGCAGACAAAGCTAAGCAACTCCCTGTCCTTTAAAGTCTCTTCTTCCTTGTCGAAGATAAATAGAGACAATTTTGTGCTCAGTCTGAGGCCTAAGGTGGGATAGGAGCCAGATTCATCCTTACTTCTCTTGCTTTTAAGAAAAAGTAGAACTCAAAGCCAGTTATGGCAGAACAGGTATGACTCTCTATCATAAAGATGCTGTCTCTCCAGAATCTAGAAAATAGAGTCTAGATAAGGAACAGGAAACAGATCATTAATGGTAGGAGCTCAGGAAAAATAATACTTTGGCCCTTCCTTCTTCAACGTTTGATACATGATGCTGTAGTTGTGTCTCTAGATCTCACTGGAGACTTGCTAAATTTATAATTACTGGATGTATTATAGGAAATAAATAGCTTGAGAAGAAAAAAAAAACTGTATCCAAGAAAATAAGAAACAATTTTAACTAGTGTATGCAGAACTTGATGTTTATTACCTGGACTAGAATAAAGTCAAAGGAACAGATTCCCTGTTGATGATCCATTGAAACCTGATTCTCAGTTCTTTGGCTTCTCTAAAAGGTAATGTCCTGAATTCTGTCTTCTTTAGTCATAGCCACAGTCCTGCCATGACCAGTAATCGCAAAGTCTCCAAATTTTCATTTTCAAGGATCTTACTGTGCAAACATCACCAGCCATCTTTCCAGCTTGCTCACTCTTTATACTTTTTCCTGACTTCAGCAGTCCTCCAATCCCACCAAAACTTGCAATACTTGAGGGAAAAACTCCAGATTGAGGAAAACACCAGCCTCAATGGCCAGCTTTCATACTACATTTCTCTAGTCCACTCACTGTCCCACACATATACATGATTATGTCATACTTTCTCCTCTCCTGAAACTTCCAACTTCTCACACCTATCCTCAACCTCACTCTATAATGTTGTTTCATATTATTAGCTTGAGAAAATAGAAACAAAAATCAGAAAATTTCCATGACTGCCTTTTACCAGATCTGTCTGTCTGTCTGTCTGTCTGCCACTCTGACCATTTACCCTGCCTTCTTTTCTATTACTATGGAAGAACTCTCTAGTACCCCATGAGGCCAACTTTCCATTTCTCCATTTGTGTCCTAGATCTTAGCTCCTCTCATCTCCACAGAGTCATTATTTTGGCAAACTATTCCTCTCCTCTCAATTATTTTCTTCTTGTATCACAGCCTTATTAAAACAAATATTATCTTATATTCTCATTTTAAGAAAACTACCTTTTGATTTCACATCCCTCACCAGTTATTACTTCTTTTCTTATTTAAGTAAAAAATTTCTACAGTTGACTATAGTAATTATTTCCAGTTCCTTTTTTTTTCCAATTCCTTTTTTAAATTCTCTTTTGGAACCAATAAGGTAAAGCTGTTTTTTCTTTACTATTTTATCAAAAATGCTCTGACAAATCATTAATAATCATCTCTTTACTAAATTACTAAATGTAATAATTATTTCTTGTTCTTGAAAAGCATTCTTCACTTCATTTGAAGGGCATCATGCTCTCCTACTTTCCTTCTACTTACTAGTCTCATTTTCAGTTTTTTGATACACCCCTGCACCTTTCTCCTGACAGAGCTTTGTGCTTTGATACTCTCCATTTTCTGGGAGTACTCACTTTGGTGGAGGCAAGAACAAAAAGGATCTATCTGACACCACAGGAGAGAATTTCTTACTGCTTCACTGTTATGTACTTACATTTTTTGTTGCACATACAGATATTGCATCTTTTTGGGCACATGATATACTAAAAATAACCTTGCTAATGGACTACCACAGAGATCATGGATTTATACTAGTATCTACTAAAGTTATTCTATTACTATGTCTTTTGAATTAGCAGCAGTAGTAGCAGAACCTTTAGAAAACCTCAACAGAATTGTGTAGGTTTCAAGATTGTCAACATCAGGATATAATTAAAAGACCTGAAGTAGCCAAAGAGGTAAATAGGAAAGCAAGTGACATCTAGAGCAAGCACTGATTTTTTTTAAAGATTTTATCTATTCATGAGACACACACACACACACACACAGAGAGAGAGAGAGAGAGAGAGAGAAAGAGAGAGAGAGAGAAGCAGAGGGAGAAGCAGGCTAGCATTAATGGTTAATAGGGGAGACCCTTCTCGTGTTTCAGAGAGCCAATAGGACCACATGTGGTATGAACAGGGATTCTTCCCAGTACCACAGAGTTTATTTTTATATAAAATTTTGTGTAGGTGTCCAGAAACATATCCTCTGGAATCTGGCAGACTAGATTTCAAATGTTTAAAATTTAGGATCACAAGTCGAAATGAATTTCTGATCATCAGTATAATCTCTTGATCAGCATACTTGGTGTTAACTGAAGGTAGCTATGTGTGAGGTTCTGCAGTGTTGATTTCTTGATCTAGTGTCTTCCAAATGCTAATAAAAATAGAGTATTCATGGAGAACGTTTGCAGATTAACCAGGACTGGCTGTGGATGCCTACCATCTGGTGCTACAAAGCATGGATGGATTAGTTAAAACAGCGGAGAGAATGAAATGCTTTACACAATCAGATGGTAAAATGGCAATAATGATCTGTGCACATAATCGAACTATAGTGTGGGGTAGACGGAATCTGGCAGCCCAAAACCAAAGAAAGAGCTCGAGTAATTCTACCTTTGGAAAGCTTCCAAATTAATATTGTTGGTACATTACAATGTCCAACTGGGAGCAAGCAGCATGTACTATATTCCACTGGAAAGTCAGAATTTAGAGATGTGGTTGTTCCTTTTATTTTCAACTAACTGTGGGATTTGCTGGCACATCAAATATTACACTAGAATTTTTTTAAAGATAAAATAATAAAATAAATATATTATCCTATGCCTGCAAACCTAAGACAACATAACTTAATAGCAGATACAAAAACAAAAATGCAGACTGAAGATCAATGGCTGGATTTAAGGTACCTAACAATTTTGGAAAAGTTAGTATTTTATGATATCCTCAAAAGAAAGAAACAAAACCATTAATGAGGGAGTAAAAAGCAAGACATCTTTTATATTTCTAAGGGAAGTATACATAGAAAAATATTTAAACCAATCAATGAAGATTGGAGAAATTCCTTAAAAAAATGATAAAATTTGTCTAAACTCACACATAAAACACATATACATACAGTGGAAAAGGTCGTTTTACAGATAAAGGTACCTACAGTAATGAAATTTTGTTTAGTCTCTAAATACATATGTCAAATTATCCATATATTTGCTCTTCATAAGTCAGACACATCCATAAACTTAATAAAAAGTATAAGTATATAAAGATACTAAACCAAAAGAACACAAGGTCATTAAGGATATATGTCAGACACAAAAAATGAAAGAGAGAAAAAAGTGATCATGAGAATATTTGAGTGAATTAGTTACAACCTTAGGAAACAGAAACAATGAATAATTGGCTATGAAATATGGTCAATGAAAGGTACTTGTGATCACAGGCAGAAGAAAAAATTAGCTATTCTTTCTGATAGCAGCTTCAAATAACCAGTCACTTCAAATAACATGATTTGTAATGAATAAAGAAAAAAGAGAAATAATGGCTTTATGCTTCACTATTAAAAGAATGTAAGAATTAGCTACATCAATTGTTAAGCAACGTCTTAAGGGAATTATCTTAAGGGAAATACACAATTAAATAAATTCAAGTAGTTAAGATAGTTGAACTTGTGTCCAAAAGCTATGTACATTCTCCTAACAAATTGAAAAATGTTCAGAATTTAAAATGTTTTTTTTTTTTAACTTTAAAAAGCCTAAGATGTTTAAGGTGTCAGGAAACAGGTTTAGACAGTTGGTCTTGAAGGGCTAGAACAAAGAACTCTTGAAGCATTTCATATCTCCAGTGCATAAAAGGGAGTAGGACATAGATGTTGAAATCATAGTGGAGTAAATACTCAAAATAGTTCTTAACAACTAGAAGTGACTGAGGTAAATTTTGGAATATAGAAAAAAAGCATGAATATAGAGGCAACTGTGTTTTTCCAGGGCTAAGAGGCAAGATAAAGAAGAAATAGAGAAGCAAAAGAGATGCATAAAACACAAGATTTCCAGTGATGATAGCCAGTATCTACCTTGGGATTTTCATGACCCTACCAGATTTGCAGAGAAACTCAGTTTGCTTATTGGATCATGATCATATAGACCTTACCACTTTTACAAATGACCTTTCCTAGTTGGGCAGACCTGGGCCCTACATTTTAATATATTTTCTTTACTGCAGTAGTTTTTCCCAAAAAATATTTATTTATTTATTTATTTATTTATTTATTTATTTATTTAAGAGAGAGAGAGACAGAGACAGCATGAGCAAGGAGGAGAGGCAGAGGGAGAAGACGACTCCATGCTGAGCAGGGAACCTGATGCGGCACTCGATTCTAGGGCCCTGGATCATGACCTGAGCTGAAGGCAGATGCCCAACCGAGTGGGCCACCCAGTTCTAGCAAATTACAACAGTACAGTTCAAAGACTTAAGTCTAGAGCACTTAAAGCAAACATGGAAACATGTAACATGTCCCAGGGAAGTTAGGGTACCTGTATATGAGAAGTTGTACTTAACTAGCTGTTACATGCTGCATGATTAAAGCCACAAATATTCTGTCTCAAAAAAAATGGCTCCTTAAGGGGGCAACAGAGATTGACCTCCACCCCCTTGAAAAATTATTTGAGAAAAAAAAAAAAATTATTTGAGTAAGACATTTTCAGCTAGCTAGTCACAGGTAGAGGTGGGTAAGACAGGCCAAATAACATAAACTGCAGGGAGATGTCTAAACATATCAGCACTGAATAAAATCAGATAAATCAAAGACTTATCTCTAGAATAGTGATCATGAGTGAAGGAGTAAGCAGAAGGAACTTTATCATAGTTCCAATAACTTCAGATCTTGATCCAGATAAGTACATACCCAAATACTATAATGACAGCATAATACCCTGTGCCAATATCTGATTCACATTAATATCTGATCTGCCATGATAACCTTATAGAACTAAAGAATTTGTCATAGAAATAGGACATTTCACATTATGTCTTGACACTACAATCACTAATGCATGGTCCATCAAAGATATCTTCTTACTGTGGCTATTGGAGGTTATTTGAATTTGTTATACAGATTTGTCAAGATAACGTTGCATTCCCTGATACTTTTTAGATATATTTTGTCTTTATAAAGATGACAATTTGACTTAATTCACATTTTTAAAGAACATTTTAGATACTGCATCATGCTTAGAAGCATTAAATGGAAGCCAATAAAGCCAGCTTAATTTTTCCCTTTGTGCATAGATTTTTGTGTTGATTCTATGTTGAGTTAGGTCAAGTCTAACTTCCATGTACATAGGTACCATGGAACTTTGCTTTTAATTGTTACAACCATTGTGTAATTATTGTTATATGATAAAGAATTCCAGAGAAAGGGCAGACAGTCTATAATTTTGATATTTTAAACATTTTTTCATCAATCAGTGAAATGCACTGGAATATTTTTCACCTAGTTTTTAGCACTTAGGAGATTGCAGTGGTTTACTCTAATCCCGTTATAGCAGAGGCTCTTAGTACTATTATTATCTGGTGTTTGCTGCTTTCTTGTCTTCATTCTACTTATTTTTGTCACTTTCGTCTGTCAGAGGCATTGCACCATAGATATTGAAAATAAGTTATCTTCATCTGTTTCACTCTCTTTTCCATTTAGTGTGATCAAATAATGTATCTATAGGGACATTCTCTCTATTACCACAGCTCACCCATGGTACTAGATTTAGTTACTTTAATCATAGGATCACTGAATAGCCTGTTCAGCCCTAGGTAGTTTACTTCCAGGGAAAAACAGAGTCTCCCTAATGTTTGAGAGATATGTATTAGCTCTCAAGATCAATTCTTTGTTCCCAAATTCAGAACATTTGCCAAACAAGCTTCATAGTATTTCCTTTGAGGCTATGAGTGGGGCTTTATTCCAAAAGATAAATTTTCTCTTTTTTTATTCTTTTGATGACTTTGAAAGAAAGGATGAAGAAAAATGTTCTTGTTCCACTATTCAAAATCTATACCTCACATACTTATTTATGTACTTATGTATTGTCTCTCTTTATATAGACTACAAATTCCTGTAGGATGGAATATTATTACTTGCTCTGCATCTGGTAGCCAACAATATGTTTTCTATATTGAAGGCATTCAATGAATAATTGGATGAATAATTATTGAAAGGTTAAAATTGATGTTGAATTGATATTATATCACTTAAACTATGTTATTATATATTTGCTCAATAGATACAAGAACACAATCGGACAATTTACTTTATGAATTATATTAAACTCATCTATTCTTTTTTGTAAGTCTTGAGAGTTATAAATTATAATTACTTATAAAATCCATAAATTTGGCTACAGTAAAAACATATATACAAGTAATAGGAACCTAGAAATGAGTTAAAATCTTTATGAAACAAGATATACATCATTTTTTATTATGTTGTGTGGTCTAATATTCCCCCTAATTTTCCTTTCTCAAGTGATGATTTGTAGCCAGTATTGTTTTTATCATGCTGAAAACAACTTTGAGGGTGAATTTTAGTTTCTCTAAAGAGCTGTCAGCAAGATAGTGAAGTTTTGAGCCTTCATTCTTCCCACAGAAAAAAAAAAAGTTTTGACAGCCATGGATGGGTTGTCCTGATGGGACAAGGGTGACTACAGCTGGTTATACGCTGGCTCTTCAAAGACATTTACATCATCAGAGCAATCCCTGAGCCCTTTTCAGTGGTGTAGACACGTCCTAGATAACCCTACTCCAGAAATGGAAGCAGCAAGGCATTCCCTATGTTTTAGACTAGAGCAAGATATACCAGAAAGTAAAATGGTTCAGCCTTAAATTCTCTGGGGATAGTAACAGGTGGTATGACTGAATTTCAAGAAAGAAAAATGAAATTTGGGACCTGAGTATTGACCTTTTTGAGTTCCATAAATATTTAGTTGGTTGTATAACTGGAAGTCCTAACCTTTATAAATTGGTAAATAATCTTTAAAAAAAGTACCTGTGTGGGAGCCCAAAAATCCATTAGAGAGGTATGAATACCCTACTGTAATTAAAAAACACCAAGAATAGACACATTGGAAAGGGTAAAGACAATATCACTTTACCTGCATTATTCTTTCCCCAGAGCAACAAAGCTCAGTGCCAGTAAAAACTCCTCAGTCCCCAATTTTGCCATTGAGAAAGTGAAAGTGTAATGAGCTCCCAGCTCTGCCATTGGTCTGGGATGCAACAACACACTCATGAACAACCAATGGATCAAAGAAGGAATCAAAAGAAAAATTTGATGAGATCAAGCATGTTCAGAGTGTGATGGCCATAGACAAACAAAATACATAAAAAGAGAGAAAAGAAAAATAAAAAAAAATTGAGACAAATAGAAATGGGAACACAACACATCATGTGATGTAGTGGGTTGTGTTTGAAAGGAGCAAGAGCAGTTGTAAGAGGGAAGTTTATAGTACTAAGTGGCAAATCCAGAAAAATATCTTAAATAAACAACCTAACTTTATAAGAAACTAGAAAAAAAATGATTGAAATTCAAAGTTAGCAGCAGATAAGAAATAATAAAGATCACTGAAGAAATACGTGAAATAAAGAATAGAAAAACAATAGAAAAGATCAACAAAACTAAGAGCTAGCTTTTTTGAAAAAGGATTAACAAAACTCAGCCTAAACAACCTAAGTTTACAAGAAACTAGAAAAAGAATGATTGAAATTCAAAGTTAGCAGCAGATAGGAAATAATAAAGATCACTGAAGAAATAGTGAAATAAAGAATAGAAAAAACAATAGAAAAGATCAACAAAACTAAGAGCTAGCTTTTTTGAAAAAGGATTAACAAAACTCAGCTATAGTCTAAGAAAAAAAAAGAATATACAAATAAAATTATAAATGAAAGAGGAGAACATTATAACCAATAGTGCAGTAATAGAAAGGATAGTAATGGGATACAATGGTACAATTATGCCAACAAATTGGATAACCTAGTAGAAATGGATAAATTTCTGGAAACCTACAACCTACAAATACTGAATCATGAGGAAAAGAAAGTCCAAACAGATCAACAATGAGTAAGGAGATTGAATTAGTAATAAAAGCCACCCAACAACAAGAATAACATATAACAATGGCAACCAAAAACAACAAAGTAAACACTAGGATGGGTGAATTCTACCAAACATTTAAGAGAGGATTAATATCAATCCTTCTAAAACTCTTCCAAAGAAATAGAAGAGGAGGGGAGAATTCCAAACTCATTTTTTGAGGCCACCATTACTGTGATATCAGGCTAGGTTAGGACACAACAAGAAATTACAGGCCAATATCTGTGATGAACATAAATGTAAAAATGACAAAATATTAGTAAGTGGAATTTAGTATCATATTAGAAGAACTATATATTATAATCTAGGGAGATTTATCCCTGGGTGCAAGGATGGTCCAAAAATGCAAATCAATGAATGTGATATACCAAATTCACAGAATGAAAGCTAAAAATGGTAGGATTATCTCAATAAAGGCAGAAAAGCATTTGAAAAAATTCAGTATCTTTTCATGATAAAGATGCTCAACAAATTAAATATAAAAGGTATGTACCTCAACATAATAAAGGGCCATATATGATAAACTCATAGCTAACAACATAGTGGTGAAAACCTGAACTTTTTCCTTTACCATCAGGAACAAGACAAAAAGATGCCTGTTGTTGCCATTTCTATTAAACATAGTACTGGTTGTGCTAGCTGGAGTAATATGGCAGGAAAAACAAATAAGAGACATTCTAATTGAAAAGGAAGATGTAAAATTATCTAATATTGACAATATATTATTATATAGAGAGAACTCAAAAGACTCCATCCAAAGCTGTTAAAACTAATAAACAAATTTGATAAATTTGAATTCCAAAGAAGACATATAGATGGTCAACAGATAAGTGAAAAAATGCTCAGCATGACTCATCATCAGGGAAATGTAAATCAGTACTGCAGGGAGATACATCACCTCATACCTGTCAGAATGGCTAAAATCAACAACACAAGAAAAAACAGATGTTGGCTAGGAGGATATGAAGAAAGGGGAGTCCTCCTGCCCTATTGGTGGGAATGCAAACTTGTGTAGCCATTCTGGAAAAACATATGGAGTTTCCTCAAGAAGTTAAAAATGGAACTACCCTACAATCTAGCAATTGCATAAAAAAGTGTTTATCTGAAGAAAACAAAATACTAATTTAAAGGGAATATATGGAGCTTGATGTTTATAGCAGTTTTATCCACAGTAGCAAAATCATGGAAACATTGTCCATTGATGAATGACTAAAGAAGATGTGGGATGTGGGATGGATGGATGGATAGATAGATCATGGAATATTAGTCATTAAAAAGAATGAAAGCTTACCATTTGCAATGACATGGATGGTGCTACAGAGTATTATGCTGAGAAAATAAGTCTGTCAGAGAAGAACAAATACCCTATGATTTCACTCATATGTAGAATTTAAGAAACTAAACAAATGAGCAAAGGGAAAAAATAGAGGCAAACCAAGAAAGACTCTTAACTTATAGAAAACAAACTGGGGATTACCAGAGGGGAGGCAGTGATGGAGGAGTTAAATAGGTGATGGGGATTAAGGAGTGCACTTGTGATGAGCATTGGATATATATGTATGTAAGCACTGAATCACTAAATTGTAGACCTAAAACTAATACACTGTCTGTTAAATAACTGGAATTTAAATAAAAACTTTTTTTAAAAGTTCATTTACAATAGCATCAAAAACAATTATGTCCTTAAGAATAAATTTAACCAAAGATATGGTAGATTTGTACAATGGAAACTATAAAAAATAATGAAAGAAATTGAAACACAAAAAGGGAAAATATTCTGTGTTTATGAATTGGAGTAATAAATATTGTTAAAATATCCATGCCACCCAAAGTGATCTACAGATTCAATGCAATCTCTATCAAAATTCCAATGACATTTTTCATAGAAATAGAAAAAAAAAATCCTCGAGTTCATATGGAAGTATAAAAGATCCTAAATAATCAAAGCAATCTTGGGCAAGAACTGAGCTGGAAGCACCAAAATATACCACAAACCTATAGTTACCCAAACAATATAATAATGGCACAAAAGTAGACACATGGAGCAGTTGGATGAAATAGAGTGCCCTAACATAATCCCACCCGTTCACAATCAATTGATCAGTAGAGGTGCCAAGAATATGCAATAGGGAAAGGATAGTCTCTTGAATAAATGGTACTCAAAAAAAATTGTATATCCACATGCAGAAGAATGAAATTGGAACCTTGTCCCACACCATATACAAAAATGAACTCAAATGAATTAAAGTCTTAAACATGAGACCTAAAACACTAAGATTACTGGAAGAAAACATGGGGGAAAAAATCTTGACACTGGTCTAGGAATGATTGTTTGGATATTACCCCAAAACACGGGGAACAAAAGTAAATATAGACAAATAGTATTGCTTCAAAATAAAAGCTTCTGCATAGCAAAAGAAATAATTAACCAAGTGAAGAGACAATTTATGAAATGGGTGAAAATATTTGCAACCATACATCTGTAAGGGGTTAATATCCATAATATATAAGGAATTTAACTCAATAGCAAAAAAATACATAATATGATTAAAAATGGGCAAAGAACTGACATAGAAATTTTTCCTTAGAAGATATACATATAGCCAATAGGCATATGGTAAGTTGCTCAACTAAGCTTTAGGGAAATGCAAATCAAAATCACATTAAGTTATCACTTTAACACCGGTTAAAATGAATAGTATCAGAAGACAAAACAGATATTGGTGCAGATGTGGATAAAAAGGGAATTCTTGTATACTCTTCATGGGAATGTAAATTGATACAACCATTATGCAAAGTGATATATGGTGGTTTCTCAAAAAATTAAAAATAAAACTACTGAATGATCCAGCAATCTCACTTCTAGGTACCTATTCAAAAGAAAGGAAATTGGCGTCTCAGATATTTGCATTCCCATGTTCATTGCAGTATTCATAATGGTTAAGATATGTAAATGGCCTACAAGTCCATGGATAGATAAATGGATAAATAAGATGTGATATGTATCTATCTATCCAATAGAGTATTGGTTAGCCTGAAAAAAGAAGGTAATTCTGCTCTTTGAAACAACATTGATGAACCTAGAAGATGTTAAGTGAAATAAGCCAGACATATAAAGACAGATTCTCTCATCTCATGTATATGTGGAAGCAGAGAATACAATGGTGGTTACAGGGGGCTGTGAGATGAGAGAACTGAAGAAATATGAGATAAAGGGTACAAAGTTTCAGTTGTGCAAAATGAATAAATCCCAGGGATCTCATGTACAGCGCAGTAACTATAGTAAATAATGCCGTATTGTATACTTGAAATTTACTAAAAGAGTAGATCTTAATTATTCGCACAAAAAAGTAACTGTGAGGTGTTGGATATGTTAATTAGCTTGATTGTAATTATTTCACAGTGTATATCAAAGCCTTACTTGTACATCTTAAATATATGCAAGTTTTACTTGTCTGTTATACCTCAGTAAAGCTAGGAATAAAGTTTAATTGAATGACTGACTTACAATGCTTACAAACAAGTGGTTCTTTTCTCATAATGACTTCTTTTTTTTTAAGATTTTATTTATTTATTCATGAGAGACACACACACAGAGAGAGGCACAGACACAGGCAGAGGGAGAAAGCAGGCTCCATGAAGAGAACCAAGGATCCAGACATGGGACTTGATCCTGGGTCTCCAGGATCACACCCTAGGCCACAGGCAGCGCTAAACTGCTGAGCCTCCCAGGCTGCCCCTCTCATGACTTTAAAGAACAGTAGTTAAACTTTTTTTTTTTTTAAGATAGTATTTTTTTTTTAAAGTAATCTCTGCACCCTGTATGGGGCTCGAACTAACAACTCAGATCAAGGGTTGTATGCTCTACTGACTAAGCCAACTAGGTGCCCAGACATTTTTTCTAAAGAAACAAATTTTGTTTATAGACCCAAAGCTTGTAAAGTTTGAACAGTTTTAAAAGAAGTATTTTAACAACAAAATGCCATGTGTAGACTGTTCTTCATATAAGTGAAACAAAGATATTTTTTCCTGTTTTCAACATTAAAAATTTTCCTTTTATAGGACTAGACCTTAGGCAAATTGTAAAGTGAATGAAGCTTCCATTTATTACCCTCACTGGTTGTAAATAATGGCTGACATAATTCCCCATAGCTTTGTGGGAGCTTATAGTGTGGATCATTTCCCTTCATGGCCTACCTGAAAATATTTGAATCTTCTGGCATTTATTAGCCCTCCATCCAGAGCTAATACCACTGTTACTGTAGCCTGTTCCCCAGGAACTGATAAGAGTCTAGACTTTTAAGAAGAGATCCTTCTCTAGGATCCTTCTCTAGGGTATTTCCACCATTTATCTACTTAATTGATTTATCTCTCTCTCTCTCTCTCTCTCTCTCTCTCTCTCTCTCTCTCTTTCACACTGTGTTACATAAACCAAGTGTCAAGTACTGAACTGAGTCCCCCAAATTCTTATGTTAAAGGACTAGCCCCTATTCAGAGTGTGACTGTATTTGCAGATAGGATGGATCTTTAAAGAGCTTAAATTAAAACAAGGCCATTAGGGTGCCTCTAATCCAATCTGACTAGGGTCCTTATCAGAAGAAAAAAATTAAGCCATACAAAAGAAACCCTAGGGATGCATGAGCACACAGGAAAAACCATGGGAAGACACAGGGGTAAGAGGGAGAAGGCCATCTACCAGCCAAGGAGAGAGACCTTAGAATGAAATCTACACCACCAATACCTTCCTTGGTCTCAGACTTCTGGCTTCAATAGCTGAGAGAAAATTAGTATCCGTTGTTGAAGCCATCTAGTCTGTGGTATTCTGTTGTGGCAGCCTTGGTAAATTAGCACATCAAGTAATTTGCCGAGCTCTACAACTATCCTTGTTTTTACACTTTGAGTGTTCTGATGTCTGCTCTGATTTCTTACGCACTGTGAACGTCAAGATTCTCTTGAGGAAGAATAGAAATGGTAAAACTTTAGGTCTCACTCTCTTACCGTCTGTGTGACCTTTTGCAATTCACTTAACCTCTCTGGTGCTTTAAAATCCCAGTCTGTCAAATGAGAAAGACAGTGCTGGATCCATCTCTTTCATTACTGATGTATTTTTATGACATTTGCTTAGTGATGTTAAAGTTCATGATGAAGTCCTTGGTCTAAGGACAAATATAAAATAGGTGCACCTGTCTACAATGCTCTCACCTTTCCAATCAAGTACTATTTCCAAAAACCCATTTTAAATCTCACCTCATATTTTATAACTTTTCCAAAGGCCCGAAAGTGAACTATTTTACCTTATTTTCTTCTCCTTCGAAAGTACTTTGTTTTTTATTCTTTAACACTTAACTGTGTTGCATTGTAATTTATCTTGTTACAAGACATAATTCCCGTGTAAAAATTCCTAGCTGTCAGCATCATAGCAGGGATAGTGTCACACAGTATAATTATCAGTGAATTTCCAGTATACTAGCACTGTGTCTAGAATTCTATTAGATGTTCAATTAAAAAATGAATAGATGAATAAGTGAAAGTGAATTAAACGTATATATACAACTCTATGACTTAAAATTGGATTTATATAAATAAGCTATTCAAAAGACAATGGATATTCATCAGTATGTGACATTTAAAACATGCATTTTGTTTATTTATTAAGACTCTCATACAGATATAAAAATTACCAAGATTTTGTTTAGCTCATTTATCCAGTGATGGAACCATGCAGATATTAAAACCATTTCAAAAGCAAATCTAAAGCACAGACATATTTATAAACCAGGAATATTGAAATGAATATACAAATGCAGGCAATACCATTTTTTTTCCACAAGCAGGGATGGTTATTCCTCCACAAGACAGAATTCACTTGCATACTTGTATACCATAATTATTTTGCATCTCTGTCATCTACAACTTCCAGAATTACAGCTCCCATACTATTAATGTATGGTTTTTCCATTTAGCCACCTATGCTTCCCTACAAAATCAAAGCCACAAAACTTTCAATGTCTAGCTGAAATTTTCTCTCCTCAATAGCAAATTATTTGGTGAATTTTCGCTGGAGAAAAGTTAAATATCTCTGGCTTTGTTGACAGACAGCTTTTCTATGTATAAGGCGCGGGAATAATTATTTGAGGAAAATTTGTATGAGGGGATTTTGCAGGTAATGGCAGCAAGGTCAGTGTCAGTTTAGATTAACTATGGCTTGGTATCTGTCAGCCAAATTAGTGCTGCCTGGAAGGGAAGTTTAACCTGAGCACTCAACTCTTCAGGAAGGTTTTCCTTCATGAATCAGCAATTCTTTCCACCCTCCTTTCTTCTCTGCAAGGTCAAAAGGGTTTTACTATCCCTATAGGCCTACTTTACTTGCCAATTGGTCTATACCTTTTGTAGCTGACAAGGAACTTGTTGCCCACTGTATTTGACATACTACTGATGGATGCAATGCAGTGGAATAATTTACAAGGAAGCATAACTTTGTACCTCTGTGTGTGTGTGTGTGTGCGTGTGTGTGCGTGCACACATTAAACAAAATTGCAGCATATGGAGGACACAGGTCCTTTTTGAATACACCATTTTTATCATACTGAAATGTGTAATGTTTTATTAAAAGGGAATTTAGAATAGATCTCAACTGAATTGTGACCTGATCACAGAATCCATATTATACAGTTGAAAGAAGAAACCTAAGCAGATGAGTGTTTGCATAGTTCTGACAGTCTCTCTGTAGATTTTGAGCTAGAGAAGGACATTTGAGAACATTTTTAAAAATTCTACCATGATTTAGGAGTGTTCCATAAAACTGAAAGTTTCAGAAGGTTGTCTGTCAATAATAGTATGGGTAGGACCATTGAGTAATAGTGACAGGAATACCACTTGTAATTTTTGGCTTTTTTTCTGTACATAAGTGACAACCATGGAGGTGCATCTCACTTGAAGAGAGAAGTTTCTGCAGGGGGTATGGTTAGCTGAGAAACCCTAGCTGAAATGCCTTTAGAATCCACTGCAGCACTGCAGCTGAGGCCTTGCTCTTTCACGGCAGCATCAGCCAAAGACTGTGCACGTAGTTCTTCTTAGCCTGGCCACTTCTGTCCAATGTGGACTCTTCTAATGGGGAATGTTTGCATTGAGGCTCCTGCTTCTGTTTTCTGAGACATTCTTTGAGCTGAACTACAGTCTGAGGCCCTTTCTACCCAATGTACCTTCCTTCTGCCTCTCCTTTTACATGTGTCAACCTTGAATAGTGGTCCTTAGGCTTTCCATGCCTAATGCCTGCTTTCTCTCATCTGTCTTTCACTGAGTATTTTCCACTTCCAGTTCATTCTTAGCTTCTGCTTCCTAGAGACTCCAGCCTGTAGTGTAGACTAGCTATAACCATAAGGTAGTATTTGTATCATTACTAAATATGTACACAGTTGTGTATAAATACATATATCTATATTTTTACACATTTTCATTTAAACCTTTATAAATCCACAAGATACAGATGTGGCCATCTTCATTATAATAGATCAAAATATTTTAGACTCAGTGATAGTGTGAATAATGTGTATGTTTCCAAGGCAAAGAATATATGACTACATATTTAATATCCTAAATTATTGTATGCTGTATGTTTTGGAAAATTAAAATGGATTTAATCCAACACAAGTTTCTTTGCTTTTTAAGTGAAAAGGAAAAATGATTAAATTATGAGTATCATTTTCCATCTGCTTCTCAATAACACATATTTGATTACTGAAATAAGAGTGGATGAGGGCAAAAACAAACAGAGGAGCCAGACAATACACTGGTTTTATGTAAGAAAGAGCTAAGCCACAGAATGAGCAAAGGGAAAGTATAGTGAGTCACAGTCTGGAGGATATGGATACATAAAGGCCTGAATTGTCCTTTCAATTACTCCTTGTGGTGTGACTTATTTTATTTGAGCACTAGTTAGAGCGGAAACTGGAACATAAGGAGTCATCTTGAGAGGACACATTCTTACCTTTCCAGTAAACATGGAAATAATGGAAAGTGGAGAAAATAACTGAAACATTCACATCCATGTTCAGACAGATCCTGCAATGAAGTAATTACTTTGTCCCTTTCCTACTTCTAGAGTCTTCAGTAGCTTAGAAGCTCTATTAATGGATTATTTAACCCTTTTGTTTTTTTGGCCTTGACTTAAATTTCCTTTGCATATGTATGTTCATATGAGGAATGAAGACCATTGTTTCCTAATTCAAGTGGAAGATTGCTAAATGAATTTTTTAAAGAATCTTATGGAAGAAATGAATTCTATAAGTGTGTGAACTTTAAAAAAAAAATTGAAGGAGGAAAGGTCCTTCCATCAGGTATCATTCTCCCTTTCCGTAACTTTCTTCTTCAAGATTTTAGGATTTTACTAATTCTTTCCGACTTAATTTACCCACTGCTAGTCTTATTACCCACATAGAAGAATTTCTCTTTGCCTAGAATGTCCTTCCATGTCTCCTCTACCTTCCGTGCCCCTCCCTAATACTCCGCTTTTCCTATGGCGCTTTACTTTTATTTTTGCATATGCTTCTCTTTTCCATTAAACTGAAAATATTCAAGGGCATGCCTTTTTCATCTTGTTTCTCCAATACCTGACATGTAATAGTCAGCAAATTCTCACATTGGCATTTAATTACTTTATAGACTGTCACTATTCTAAATTTCCAACCTAACCATTCAATTATGTGTCATGCAGAGTCTGATTCATTCAGACTAGTCCATTTACCATGCAAAGTGTATCTGAATATAATTATTTAAACACATAGGCTAGTTCAAAATAATCAATTAGCCAAACTGCTTACACTCTTCTCTCCAAGACTACCCTATTTTCTCCTTTCCCACCTTTTCATGTTGCTGCTTTTTTTCAATGCTAAAGTTTCGCCTCCATAAACTTCAGCTTTCTATTCCAGATCATATTGATTATGTTCTTCTTTTGGCTCCATAGTCTTTGTTGTTACATCATTTGTGGGCACTGAGCCTTATTTTTGCCATGCTTTGTATTGGTATTGTAGTGGTGTTGGTTTTTAGCAGCATGTTTTTTATTTGTGTGTGTGTGTGTGCGCGCGCGCATGTGTGTGTAACTAAATTGTATACTGTAAAACCAGGAAGATATATAAAAAATTGAGTTCAAATATGTGGACTTCATTCAGGGGTTGATGGTTGTTGGAGGATTCATAAGAGAAGTATAGTTGTTCTTTGTGAGGAAATTCAAAAGGCAAACCAACAGCCAATGGAAAAGGATGAAGAAGAAATTTGGCTTTTGGCTGGGAGGAGCCAAAATGTACACTCCAGAGTGTGTGGAGAAAAGCTTGCTAATGGAAGAATTATCAAAATTTCCTGAGTAGTTTAATTCCATGTGAGCAGTTTATAATAAAGTGTGAAAAGTTAAGAAGAGCAATGGCTAGCCAAGGTGGCTTGAGGGAGCAAAACCCAAGCCAGCAGCATGAATTCTCTTGCTATTGAAATGTTTCTTTTGTAGAAAGATGAAATACCCAAGCCAAAACATATTAATGTATCAACCAAATGCAAATATGTTTACCTGAAACACTATCCTAGTAAATTATTATATCTTAGTAAATAGCCTACTTGAAGTAGATAAGCAAGTAAATAAGCATACTTGAAGACCAACTGACTTCTTTGCAGGTGAATTGGGGAGAGGAGAGTTGGATGATCAAAATGAAACTAATTTTCTTGTATGAATTTCCTTTCTCCACAAATAAAGAAATTTAAGACTAGATCATTGATACTGGACATTTTATATGTACAAACACTCTCCTCTGGTTTAATTGGTTAAATCTATACTTTAATCTGGTTAAATTCGTACTTTCTGAAACTCTTAGTAATAAGTTACTAAAGTATATCAGTTGATATTTGATGTAATTATGCAGCTGAATAGGCTGTAATTTTTTTTGTTGTTGTTACTTTGCATCATTCATGCTTCCTATCAGATCTGATGGCAGCATATCTCAATTTCATTTCAAGTAGCTGTTGCCCTCTTCGGCAGTATGTGCAATGCCATTCATCCTTCTAGGAAAGGCTAGGATATATTGATGGTCAGTCAATCATATTGTATGGTAAAATATATCAATTTTATTAACGGAGGATGGCATTTCCTGATCTCATTCTAAAATTCTGAAGTACTTTGGGGTTAGTGGACTTGTGGCTTTTGAGGTTATGAGAACTGCATGCACTTAAGGCATAAAATCTCCTGTATTTTCAAAAAGTGTATAATTTGCTGACTGACTATATGTATTTTGTCAACGTTTCTGTATTGCTATTTATCACAAAGATACTTGATTTTCTGAACTGATTTGTTTTACTGAAAATTAAATTTGCATATTTTCTTCTGCTACTGATGAATATATAAACACAGCGATACAACATTATTAAAAATCCACATCTTATTTTACCACTAACCTTCATCCTGAGTTACTGACAAGTCTTGATAATGGATAAACATATGCAGTCATCCACTGAGCACGTAACAGGGCATGAGCTAGATGAGATGTGGCAAGTTACTTTCCACTCTTAAAATTATATATGACTTTACTAATAGTATTTACCACAGTCTAGACAAATTAGAATTCCCAAGGAAGGGGGGAAAATGGAGAAAGAAAGAAATTGCTTTGATATTGCAAGATAAGGTTACTTGTGATGGCAGAAATAGGCATATCTAGCAAAAGAAACCTAATTATTCCTCGCTGGATCTTTAACTTGATGACATGACCACAATCCAATCAGATAGTCAATTAAGGATTTTCAGCCAGGAATCCCAACATGTTATTGAAATAGAATGCATTTGAATGAAGTTTCCTCTTACCTCTACTGGGTTTCTTTCTTTCTTTCTCTTTCTTTTTCTCTTTCTTTCCCTCCCTCCCTTCTCTCTCTTTCTCTCTTTTTAAGATTTTATTTATTTATTTATTTATTTATTTATTTATTTATGAGAGACACACAGAGAGAGGCAGAGACATAGGCAGAGGGAGAAGCAGGCTCCATGCAGGAAGCCTAATATGGGACTCAATCCCGGGACTCCAGGATCACTCCCTGAGTCGGAAGCAGATGCTTAACCGCTGAACCCCCCAGGCATCCCTCTTTTTCTTTGTTTCTTTGTTTCTTTCTTCTTTTCTTCTCTATTGCCACCAGTGGTTTAAAATACAAGCAGTTCATTCAGTTGGTGTTTCTGGTAAGATGTGGTCAGATACCTATTTTTTTAAAAATATTTATTTATTTATTTGAGAAAGGGAGTGAGTGAAGAGAGTGAACACAAGTGGCGGGGCAAAGAGGCAGAGAGAAAAGCCAACTCCTTGCCGAGCAGGTATCCCAAAGTAGGGCTCGATCCTGGGACTCCAGGATCATGACCCAAGTCAAAGGCAGACCCCCCAACTGACTGAGCCACCTAGGCGCCCCAGATATTTAACTTTCTCTTCAGTTCTGTTTAGTAGTAAAATGTCTTTAACAGTGTTAGAAAATAATTTGAAGAGATGTTATAAACCATATACAGAATAGAAATTTTGATGGATGGAGATAGCAACTCTTCCCATGAAATAGAGAAGATAGGCAAAAATAACATATGCTTCAATAAGAATAAATAAACCTTTTGGTTAGTGAAGGTGGTTACCAAATTAAAAATCATTCAAGTCATTAAACTATTTTATACTGCTGTGAAAATTATACTTGCTTATATATGAAAAGAAGATGAGACTTGGATTAAATGTTTTATTATGTTTCCTGGCATTCCTCCAGAATTTGAGTCAGGTGTGAGTTCCTGAAAAATAAAAGTCACAATATACTAGACGTCTGCTATATGCAAAGTATGTTTTGATTTTGTAAATATCTCAAGAATTCATCACAAGATCTCAGTTCTCAAAAATAAAATTAAATTCCTGTTAACTGTTTCAGAAATTATAGGAAACTTTATGTGTGCTTTCTTAATTAATAGTCACCAAATTCAGGTTACTATATTATTTTAGCATAGGACAATAATAATCGCAGTGATAAAAAAAAAATTTCCTGGGACTCAAAAAAGAGTAGGCACTTTCATCCATAGTCATACAGTTTGTGGTTGGCAGAGACGAATATAGAAACATTTATTCCAGTTATATTTTAAAAGAATGTTTTTTCATTGTACATATTGCTGCCTTGGATACCCTTGTTCCATCTATCTATCCCTTTCTCTCTCATACTCCTTTCTCCTTTGCCTGCTTTGACCACTGCTTTATCTCTGGCCATGTCTGATTTATTCCTGGTTCACATCTTTGGGTGTCATGCTTTTGTCACTTCAATACTAAACACCCTATTGATATGGGCATTTCTGATCTCCAGGAAAAAGCAGTGTTGTTGCTGTTTACTTTTTTAAAAAAATCAAGTGTAATTAACACTTTCTGGTATACAATATAATGTTTCAACAATCCTATACATTTCTCAGTTCTCATCAAGATAAGTGTACTCTTAATCCCCTTTATGTATTTCACCCATCCCCTCCAACCTCTGCTCTAATAAATGCCAGTTTGTTCTCTATATTTAAGAGTCTGTTTTTGTTCATCTTTTTGTTTACTTTGTTTTGCTTCTTAAATTCTACATATGATTGAAATAATATGGTGTTTTTCTTTCTCTGACTGACTTATTTTACTTGCCATTATACCCTCTAGATCCATCCATGTTGTCCCAAACAGTAAGGTATCATTCTTTGTTTATGGCTGAGTAATAGTCCATCTTCTTTACCTATTTATTTATTGGGACACTTGGGTTGTTTTCAGTATCTTGGCTAATGTAAAAGAAATGATGCAATAAATATAGGGGTGCATGTATCTTTTCAAATTAGTGTTTTCATTTTCTTTGGGTAAATATCCATTCAGGGAATTACTAGATTATATGGTAATTTTATTTTTAATTTTTTTGAGGAGCCTCCTTACTGTTTTCCACAGTAACTATGCCAGTATTTCTACCAACAGTATGTGAAGGTTTCTTTTTCTCCACATCATTGCCAACACTTAATTTTTGTCTTTTCGATTTTAACCATTCTGACAAGTGTAAAGTGATATCTAATTGTGGTTTTGATTTTCATTTCCTTGATGACTAGTAATATTGACCATCTTTTCATGTGTCTGTTGGCTAACTGTATGTTTTCTTTGGGAAAATGTCTATTCAAGTTCCCTGTCCGTTTTTAATTGGATTATTTGGGTTCGTTTGGTGTTGAATTGTATAAATTGTTTATATATTTTGGATATTAGCCCCTTATTAAATATATCATTTATAAATATATCATTTATAAATATCTTCTCCCATTCAGTAGGTGAACCTTGTTAATGGTTTCATTCACTGTGAAGAAGCTCTTTATTTTGATACAGTCCCAATAGTTTAATTTTGTGTTTGTTTCCTTTGCCAGAGGAGACATATTTAGACAGGTACTTCAGCAGCCAATATCAAAGAAATTAATGCCTATGTTTTCTTCTAGGAATCTCATGCTTTTAGGTCTCATATTGTCTTTAATCCATTTTGAGTTTATTTTTGTGTAGGTGTAAGAAATGTTAGTTTCATTCTTCTGCATGTCCAGTTTTCTAAATATCATTTGTTTAACAGATTTTTCCTTTTCCCATTGTATTTTCTTGCTTCCTTTGTTATAGATTAATTTACCATAAAAGGATGGACTTATTTCTGGACTCTCTGTTCTGTTCCATTGCTCTATGTGTCTGTTTTGGTGCCAGAACCATACTGTTTTTATTACTGTAGTTTTGTAGTAAATTTTGAAATTTGGGACTGTGGTACCTCCAGATTTGCTCTTCATTTTCAGGTTGCTTTGACTATTTCAGGTCTTTTGTGATTCCATACAAATTTTAGGATTATCTGTACTAGTTCTATGAAAAATTTTGTATTTTGATAGAGATTGCTGTAAGTCTGTAGATTGCATTGGGTAATATGGACATTTTGCCAATGTTGGTTCTTTCTAGGAACAATGTTTAAACCGTTGCTTCTCAAATCCCAGATATTTCACCTGGTGCTGTTTGCTTTGAGTGATTCTACCTGGACCAAACTTTGGATGAGGGTGTTATATTGTAACTATTTAATGGCATTGTCTGTTCTGGACAGTGAAATCTACAAAAAGTTACTAGGTGGAGATTAGAGGAAACCTATTGTTTTCCTAATTCAAAGTTCTTAATAGGCATTGGCTTTTTGATATTTATCCTTTTCCCTTTCTGTCTGGGACATGCATCTTATGCCTGTGGTACAAAAACCGTATGTGAGCATGAAGGTAAAAGCCACAGACTGGAGATGGCAGAGTGAAAAGGCAGAGAGAAACTACATCCCCTTTGTTACCATGGAGCCATTGTATTAGTCCTAGACTACCTGCTTCCACTTCATATTTTGTGGGAAAAAATAAATCTCTACTTGACCAATCAGCTGTAGTGGTGGTTCTGTAAATATGTGTTCTAACTTCGACACTTATGAAGCCTAAGTCTAGTGTAAGCATTGGATAAAGCCCTGACTCTGCTAATATCTAAAAAGGTGACTAATCACTTCCCAATTATACTCTGGATAATAATCATCAGTAAAAATTGAACTGAGTACCCACTTTGTTGACTAGTGTGCTGAGACGAGTGGAAAGAAGAGTAATGGGATTATACAGTAAGTACTATTGCAGATCCTGACATAGGATTCCAGGGCACCTATCAAGACCCCTAAAAACAAGGGACTATTTTCTTTTCCCCTGTAGGACATCAAACACAGTACATCAAAAGCTGTCTTAAAAAATAGAGTAGCCACAACCTTATATTTATTTCCTCTTAGATTTTTTTGGTACTTAAAGATAAATCTAACCTCATACAGTAAAGAGTTTTGCTAATACACAAGTTCTCTTGCTCTCATGCAAAATAACTTTCCCTATGTGGAAAATGTTCATTCATGCCATAAATGTTCATTAAATGCACAGTAACTGTCCTTTGTCCTGTGACTCTCAGGAAAATCAAGAATGATTCTTTTGTTCAGAAAGCTTACAGGGTAATAGAGGCAGAAAGTGGAGAAAAAACGCTCTATCTCTTGCATCAACCTCCTGTTATAAAGTATGCAAACTCGTATCTCCTTTGTAAGGAATAATAATGATTCTCAGCATTATAGGAAGAGGTATGTGTTGGTGATTATGTTTTTATAAGTAGAAAAATTTTAAATTTGTTAATTAAATCAGCCACAGGTAATAAAGTCTGAAATGTACTTGTGTCTATGTATGGCTATGTGACTGACATAAACTAGTCATCAAAATACAATACCAGCATTCACGTAAGAAGTCACAATTATAATAAAATGAAAGTAGAACCATTTTAGATATTTTCAAAGAAAAAACACATCTGAGAATCTTTATACACTACAATGATGTTTTTAAAGTTTTTAAAATATAAAGCCCCCTTGAAAAAGTGTTTAATGTGTAATGAAATATATATACTGTTAATAATAATAATAATTATTATCCAGAAGTGTTTTTTCATCATCTAGAAACACAGTTTATACCTTCAGTGCATCTAAGAACTGGAGATAGAGCTTAACTCAAACAAAGCACATGGACTGAAAATAGTGTTCTCCTGAAGAATTCTCAAAGAAAACACAAAGATAGCACAGTCCTGAACACAATACATACATCTTTTTATAGTCTTTATGGTCCAATCACCTTTGCTCTCCATAGTTCTATTCTGTTGAGATAGAATTCTGGAATGCCTGAATCCGAAAGGAAATCAAATGTCAGAGTCAGGTCACTAATGGTTAGAAACACTAATAGAAAGCCTAATTAGAGCTAAGCATTTAATTATCTTTTTGTTCCTCTCATTTCTAGTATTACCACATTCCTCAAATGACTTACATTTTTTTTGAAATGACTAAAAATAGCTGTCCATAAAAGATGAGTTTGGCCCCAAATCTCTAGGTTCTGGATGAGATATATTGTAATGTTTCATTTTATAGGAGAGAGACCATCTTTATAAATAAGTGATACCCTGTGCTCTGCACTGTAACTGCATTGAAAATGTACTAATCTAAAAGAAACTCACTGGGTCGAAAACCAGTTTACATTGATTTTTCAGATGTACCGAATTCTGTGAAATGGCCTCCAGAAACCACTCTCAACTCCCCATATTCTAGCCATAGAAAATTCGTAATAATAAACTTAATAAACTTAAAAAAGACTTCTATGGTATTTACATCTTAGCAGATTATATTATTTCCTATCCTAGTGGTTTTTTTGCTTTTGTTTTTTCCCTCCAACTTATAGCATTGTTATATATATATTTTTTTTAAATCAATCTGTATGCTGTTTTCTGTTGCTGTACTGGTTAGTTTGGACTGGCTACATATTTTATTTAGTATGGACTGCTTTTCTCAAATAGCTTTTGAGGTGAATGTGTGTTCTTTTGGCTCTAAGTTTGAAAGAAATAGGGAGACAGTCAGGTTTCTTCAGGTGGTAGGGTGTTACTGTAAAGATGCCCAGAAAAGCAAGAAAGCGCAGGAAATTGGCACAGTCAGTTGCAAAATCAGAATAGAGTAAAATCACTTTTGTTTAGGCTGCAGTAAAAATCCTAACTATCCAACAACAGTTCTAGTTGTTTGCTCTTCTTCTGATTCAGCTTCTCTTATCTCTGCCCCTCTGTTTATTTCTTCTGTCGCTTCATACTTAAGGTAGGCTTTCTGCTTGGAGCAGTTTCTATAGTGTGTATATCGGTTTATGCTCTTCCTACTGGCTTTGTTGTTGCTTGTGTGTCTCACACTGAAACTCCCCAAGAGTGAAAAATGGATTGGATATTTTTGTTACTTTAGAGCATCTTTATTAATTCAAGGACTGGCATCTGACCACTTTAGAAAGCTCTACTCCAGCCAACAGTTTACCTTTGCATCAGATGAATATCTTTTTTCCATTGTTGGGGAAAAGTGTGATTAACTCAGCAAAACTAATATATATATATATATATATTAGTTTTGCTGAGTATATATTATATATATACTTACATAATATATATACTAATGTGTATATATATATAATGTCAAAATTAAGCGCAACTGGCGGAAACCCAGAGGCATTGACAATAGGGTACGCAGATTCAAGGGCCAAATCTTGATGCCCAACATTGGTTACGGGAGCAACAAGAAAACAAAGCACATGCTGCCCAGTGGCTTCCGGAAGTTCCTAGCCCACAACGTCAAGGAGCTTGAAGTGCTGCTGATGTGCAACAAATCTTGTTGTGCAGAGATTGCTCACAATATATCCTCCAAGAACCGCAAAGCCATTGTGGAAAGAGCAGCCCAGCTGGCCATCAGAGTCACCAATCCCAATGCCAGGCTGCGTAGCGAAGAAAATGAATAAACAGCTTATGTGCATGTCATATTTGTGTTAATAAAACCATAAAACTATCAAAAATATATAATATATATATTATATATACTTGCATAATATATATACTAATATATATATTATATATATACTTACATAATATATATTCAAATATATATATATACACATTAAGCCTCATACAGGGGCTACATACATAACTATATATATATATATATATATATATATATATATATATATATATATATATTTGAAGCCTCATACAGCAGATTCACCTACAAGGTACAATGTAGTTGATAGACATCCTGGGCTTCCTGATACCTATTTTAGAGAAAGTCTCTCTTAAATTTTTAAAATATTGTTCATATTTATTGATGTTGTTATGGAATGGATAATCCAAGAAAATGTTGGTGAGATTCCAGGTACTTCTTCAGTATCTTTATACTCTAGAGATCTTTTAATAACAACATTGATGATTCAAATACCATCTGAAATTCCCTAAGTACTTCATGTGGAGGATTATTTAATGGAGTTAATTTTTATAATGTCTCCAGTGAATGTGTACCATTTAATTCTGAGATAAATATTGACTTAAACCAAAATAAATACTGAACAAGATTGAAACGTGGAGACTTTTATTCATTGTAAAATATAGGTCTAAAACTCCATTTTGTTAACTGACTCTTTTAACTGTTTTATAGAACTTCATTGAATTTGTAATCTGTGTTATATTTAGAGAGTCGATAATTATATGGATATTAAAGTGAGTAATTTAAATTTGTTAATAGTAATATATTATGTATCAGGCAATTCAACAGAAAGTTACATTGAATAATTTTATTAAACAAAATTGAGGTGGTATGTTGAATGAAAAGCAATTATGTTCACCAAAATAATAAAAACTGAAATCTTGATTATATTAAATAATCTGCATATTTACTGGCAAGACAAGACAATGTAAAAGTTTACTGCATCCAAGGAAAACGCGATGCTATTGGTTTTTTAAATGCACTTCAAATCTGATACATCAGAAAGAACGCAGCTTTAAGTGTTAAACCTTACTGATACGTATTTCATAAATGTTCCCATATTGCAATGCTGAGTAGATATTTTAGCTTAGTAGATATTTTAAAGGAAAAATATGTTTGGGGGAAGGTATGTTTATTTTTAAGAAAACTGAGCTCTATAAGCACACATAATACAGTGTAGTAAAACAATCTAGACAGAAATTCAAATATTTAATGAGACTGTGGGTGAGTATTCTAACACCAGGAAAACTAGATACATTTTGCAATACCTCTTTGACCAATAAAGAAAATAATTCTTTAAACTTCTTTGAAGTATCTTTGTGCCTTCCTCTCATAGAAAATTTTATATTAGTGAATTTTTCTGTCTTAAAATATTAACTACAATTTGTTTAAGCTATAGGAACGTTATAATTATTTAAATTTTTTTATAGAAAAAGCATGCATATTTATATTCTCATTGTTTTACATAAAACACCAAAAATGTATACTTCTGTTTATCTTTGGAATTTACAAATTTCACTATTGAATATCGAGGGGTTGAGTGGTTTTTATTGATTTGGGGGGGTGCGGGGATGTCTCTATTTCCTGGGTTTGTTTCCCTTCCCAGTTTAGTAAAGTTCTCAGCTATGATTTGTTCAAATACATATTCTGGACCTCTGTCCCTTTCGGCGCCCTCAGGAACCCCAATTAAATGTAGATTTTTCCTTCTGAGGCTGTCATTTATTTCCCTTAACCTATCCTCATGATATTTTAATTGTTTTTCTTTTTTCCTCAGTTTTCCTCCTTGCCATCAACTTGTCTTCTATGTCACTCACTCATTCTTCTACCTCGTTAACCCTCATTGTTAGGACCTCCAGTTTGGATTGCATCTCATTTAATTGATTTTTAATTTCGGCCTCATTAGATCTAAATTCTGCAGTCATGAAGTCTCTTGAATCCTTTATGCTTTTTTCCAGAGTCACCAGTAGCTTTATAATTGTGCTTCTGAATTGGCTTTCTCACATTGAATTGTAATACAAATTTTGTAACTCTGTGGGAAAGAGGACTTTCAGATTCTTTCTTTTGAGGTGAGTTTTTCCTTGTAGTCATTTTTCTCAATGCAGAGTGGCCAAAAACTTGATATAAGCACGAACTCTTCTCACTGTAGCATTCCAGCTGTTCTCTCTTTAAATCTCAGGCCAAATTTGTAGGTTTTCAGGAAGATTTGAAAGCTATCTAGGTAGTTTGGTGAGGACAGGTGACTTGGGGACCCTACTCTTCCGCCATCTTGCCCCCTCCTCCAAAAATGTATACTTCTGATAAGTAAAGTTAATACTTTATTTGATGGATTTTAATAAGAATATTCTTTTTCTTTCCACACCATATGCACTATTCTTGAGCCCCGCTACATTCATTATGTGTACCTAATAGTGAATAATGCAAATAAAGACATGAATAAACAGATAAACTAGTAATCAACAAAAGTAAAGTCACATTGACAGTTGTATTTCATTTATGTCCATGAACCACTTAAGATCAGTAAGTAAATCTAATTCATGTTTGTGTCTGCAGAGACCTGCACAGACTTAGCAAATTGTAGACATTTAATATGCATTTAAAATAATGAAGAAATAAGTAAAAGAACTTAATCTCTATGCTATTAATATTTTTCTTTCAATAAAATCAGAATTTGAAATAAAGTAGGTTAGAGAAAAAACTTAATCATATCAAGTGTATTTTGAATTCATTTACTATTGCACTAGTATTAGATTTAGAAAGGCAATTAGGTTTACAATGGGATTAAGCAGGAAATGTTGGTTTTAATTTACTGAAAAGTTAGTATCTTTCACATTACAAATGAGAATAACTGACTTTCAACTTAATTGAATATGGCTGATTGTTCAAGTCAAATCACATCCTTCTAAATGATGTCACTATTTTCATATGACAAGACAGATAATAACCTACTGTGTTTGCAGTCAACAGATGATGGCTATGCTGACAGAAGTCTATTTACCCACACCTTTAAAAGACACAAGTGGGATTTTTTTTTTGCTACTAGGACAATAAAAGCAAATCTTTGGTTCCAAGTATCTTGTCAGTTTAAGAGGTAATTCTATTAGTATTTCAAACTAAAATACAACAGAAAAACATAACTAGGTATTTCTATGAAATTGTTATTTTTTCTGTTCAAAAGTTGAACAAAGTTTTGAATAATGTCTACTCTTCACAAACATGAATTGGACTTCACTAGCCTACTAAGAATAAGAACTTCACAAAAATACTTTTTCTCAAAGGTGAAATAACTTTTTTCTTTTCACTTTTTTCTTAGAATTTTTGTTATATGTCACTTATTAACATTCATATTTTGACACGTTTTCTTTCTCCAGTACAGACACATACACACACCACATGCATCTTATAATATCTGTTATTATTTGCTCAACAATTCTAAGGAAACTGCAGATACTACAATCCTGTACTTCTGTGTCTCATAGGATTCATGAAGAATTTCAACATTGATATAAGGCTATTATTAAATATGCATTTCAAGGACACCTGGGTGACTCAGTGAGCATCTGCCTTTGGCCCAGGGCATGGTCCACGGATCGAGTCCCACATCTAGCTCTCTGCATGGAGCCTGCTTCTCCCTCTGCCTATGTCTCTGCCTCTCTCTGTGTGTCTTCCATTAATAAATAAATAAAATCTTAAATAATAATAATAATATGCAGTTCATAGTTGAAATACCATAATAATGTATTTTGTATCATTTTTGTCAGTCTTTACAAACAAGGTACACAATAATTAATTTTTACTTAATAAAATACTCTGCATAGAGAATGACTGAATTCTCTGAATTCCAAAAGTAGCTTCTCAATTTGAGAATACAGAATATAAATATTTTGTTCAATGGTGCTCTGCATTACACTAAACCTAATGTAGTTCCCAATGGCCTAGGGCTTCATTATCCCTAAACATGCTTGCCTTCTCTGCTTATAGCCTGGAAATACCTGTCCTGGGAAAAGTGAATCCATTGTGGGTTGAGAACTTATTGATTTTGGGGGAGCAGTTTCACCTATAGAGGAAAACAAGAAGGCTAATTTCAGCCCATATGATTGTAACTAATAAAGAAAATCATTATTTAAACTCCTTTAGTGTATCTTTGTATCTTCCTGTCATGGAAAATTGTGTTTGTGAATTTTTCTAACAGTTTTAAAACAGTGTAGCTTTCATTTTGAGATTTTTATAGTTTCCATATTCATTGGTAATTGGGAATAAAAGGAATATGGCACACCGCAGATAGTACCCAGGATACATCTTCATCAGAAAGAATAATGAAGACCTTATGAAATTATTTTAAGAGCTCAAAAAGTTCAGAACTATACCATAAACATTCAACATTATGTTAAAGTTTTATGGTATTTTCATTCTTCATTTTGACTTTTCTATCTCCCATTTTTCTGAGATAATCAACTTGAAGTTTTGATTGGCTTATAATTTTTTTTAATTTATTCATTTGAGAGAGAGAGAGAGAGAGCATGACCAGTGGGGAGGATCAGAGGGAGAGGAAGAAGCAGACTCCCCACTGAGTGGGTATGTGATGGATGTGGAGCCTCCATCCCAGAACCCCAAGATTGGAGCCCAAGGCAGATGCCTAACCAGCTGAGCCATGCAGGCACCCCTTGATTGGTTTATAAAACCATAACTTCTCTTATGTACTGTAAATGCCTTGAAACTCTTTATAATGGAATTACCAATGTGTAATATATATTATAGCTAGGGAAAATATCTAATTAATAGTATGTTTTAATAGCTGATGGTATTAGGTAATTTGCTCTTTATTTGAGAGTATGTATCTTTTTCAAAATGTGGCATGTTTGAATGTAAAAGCAGATTCACTTAGATTAATGTGTATTTCTATTATTTAATTGTGTTTTTGCAAAGCTGAAAGAAAAAAACACTTTCTTTTTCAGGCTTAAGAAAAAATGTTTTCTCCTCTAATGCTAAACCACACAGGTGGAAAAATAGAAATGATATTTTAGCAAGTGCTAGCTACATCTAATATGATTTTCTGTCAACACAGAAACTATGAGTTGTATGTTTTAAAGATTACAGTCAAATTGTTTTCTTCAGTAAATAGAGTCTGGATTCCTGGTGTGTCAAAATGATGCTCTCTGAGAAACAATGAAATTTTGCATCAAAACAACATAAAGATTGCCAGCCATTAGACACATTCCTATAGCTTACTTCAAATCCCAGTAAGCAACATTTCAGTAGGTTATAAGCCTATGCTCTTTACAAATGGAAATGCTATATGGCTCTTGTAGGAAGAGAGCCTTGAATCAGGACCATGACTTTTATCTGAGAGATAGTCAGAATTATCCTACATCATTACAGATGATATAATCAAAATATATAAAAAATAATGAAAGCCAAAAATAACATTTCAGTAACACATACAAAGCTCAGGTTCTCAGATACAAAAAAAAAGAAAAGAAAAGAAAAAAAAATTGGTGGTTACCACAGATGGGGTTAGGGAATGGGTGAAATGGGTGAAAGTGGTCAAAATGTACAAATTGCCAGTTATGAGTCAAATAAGTCCTGGGGATCTAAGTTACAGCATGGCAACTATATTAATGATACTGTATTATATATTCAAAAATCACTAACAGAGTAAATCTTAAAAGCTCTCATCCCAAGAAAAAATGTGTAACTGTGTGGTGATTTCACAGTTTATGCATATCCTGAATCATTGTGTTGTATACCTGAAACTAATTGTTAAATGTCAAAAAGAAAATAAAGCTCAGGCTTTCAGTTCCTGCTTAATTAAATATTTGAGAATGATAACTATGATGAGATTTAAATTGCTCATATTGATCTGGGTGACATAAGAATCTGGCAACCTGTTCCAAATTTGATCAACTCTTTTCTTAGGAAAAATAAATGCAGGGAATGCTTTTGAAAAATATTTCCAATACAGTCAATGATTTGAGCTTATTCTGTAGTCTATCTTTGACCTTCTTAAGCATACTATGCTTACTATGTATGCCCTTTAAAGATCTGTTTGAATGAATGAATTCACAAATTCCTCTGAGAAATCCTATTGATTTCTCCAAAAACAAAACAAATAAACAAAAAATAATTAACATTCACCAGTAATTAAATTTAGAGTGTGTGGTTTTTATACACCTCTATCCCTTCTGAATAAAAATTCACCTAAAGAAATTTTGGAATTGTCCTCGAGTATAGTCCTGTTAGAGAGAATAGCAAAATCTAATTACATTCCTATTTAGAATGCTTCAGGATTGCACATTACATTTACCCTAGATTTTCAAGTTGCTTTCCCAGCTAAATGATATCACTTATCAGTTACTCTTAAAACATTTATAGAAATGAGACTATTACAGAAGCTGTGAGATATTGCTTGCAAAACAAGATACGTGTAATGGCATTTTTAGAAAAGGAATACAGGTAGGTTTGTATGAACTTCATTTAGTTGTGTCTCTCGGACTTTAACTTGATTCATTAGAAAGTATTTTCCTCTTCAGGTAATCATTCTTCTCAAACATTTTTATATTTCTGTCAATGCCAGGCCTATCTACTTTCTCACAAGCCCTGATTTTTAGATAATAAGCATAGTGACCATAAGGTTCATTGTGGATTCCTTTGATGCCTATTTATGGTAGGTAAGCAGATCAGAGAGATAAATGTTCTAAAGTTCCATTGCTATGTATTGGTAGAGCCAGGATTGGGGTACTTATTTCTGACTCTGAGTTCCTGTAACCTATAATCCTTTGGGAGGTGATAGGTAATAGTGTTTGAAAGCAACTCTCCCTCATTTCAGTGGTAACTATATTTTTTCCATTTGCCTCATTTTTTTTTTTTTTCATTATCCACAATGGGTCCTTCGATTGCCTTTGGCTAGACTGGCACTTACATTTTCCATTACATCTGTATTTTCAGTCATGAGGTTTTATTTTTCATCCTATTAAATTTACTTGTTTAAAGTTAAGTGTTCAGAGAAGGCTATGGTTGAAACAGTACATTGGTACAGTTGAAGAATTGAATTCACTTCCCTAACTTGCAAAATTTCTATTCAGTAGTGCATGTGAGGTAGGTGCTTGCTCATTATCCTGACAAAATATTGTTTTACCAGATGGTATTTAAATACTCAGGTTTATCTGGACATTGCACTAAACATTGTCTTTTTTTTTTTTTTTGGTTTGTTTGTTTGTTTGTTTGTTTGTTTTTTTGGTTTGATCTCATTTGTGTGAGGAATAAAGAATCTCAATATTGTAAGTAAAATATTTGAGTACTTATGTGCTCATAAGTACTTATGTGTAAAATAATATGCACCATTTGATAACGAATTCTAATAGGATAAATTATCTCTTTCCTAAACTCCCATCATATTTTGTACCATTTTTGTAATATAGTCCATCTGGTCTGTCCTGTGATTGTCTCCTAAACTAAATGAGGAATTTATGAATTATTTTTTTTATCTAGTGCAGTACCAGACATAGTGCTAGGTGCATTATTGATTCTCAGTTAATGTTAGTTTAATTGTACTCAATTGGTTAGAAAATATGGTTTCTATATCTTTAAAAATTGCTCCTAGATAATTTTTATAATTGGGGCATAAACAACATCATTACTTTGGTTCCTTTTGGCTCAGGGATAAATGTGTATTGCAGTCTGGGTATTTCAAAGTATTTTATTCTCCTGACTACAGTGATTTGTTGAGGGAACATCAGGAGACCTAATCCTAAGGAGACACACTGCAGACTTTTCCTGGGCTATTAGAAAAATGAATTCTGGTTCTTTTGTTCTGCATGTGAAGGCTGAGTAGTTTTAGGGCCTAGAAATAATTGTTCCTTCGAAGAAAAAAGCTGAAAATAGAAACACATGAAATTCTAATGGTATCATTGAGTTCTAAAATTCACCTGTGCTAGAAGAAAGCCTTATCCTTATACTTTTAATTTATATGATCTAATGTATTGTAGGATTTTTGTTTTGCTTTTCTGTTTGTTTTTATGCAGGAGCCTTGTTTTTGTGTCATTTGCAACAGAATCATCATAATGTTTATAGTATTTAACCTTTACAAATGCTCCTTCTGAATTGCTTCCATTGAGTTTCTGGCTTTCAAACTAAATGAGAAGTTCAAGAAACAAGGGTTCTACAGATGCTGTGCAGTGCCTGGGAAAATACTCTGATTTGGAGCTACTCACTCTGCCTGATTGAAGTAGATGGATTTAAGACACACCATTTGCTCTAGAAGAATTTAGGAACACAGAAACAAGAATGGTTCACATACACAAAAATGCTCATACTTACACGCATACACACTCACACACACACGTGCACAGAAAAGATATGCGTTTCAGCTGAATCTTTATGTCTCTCCATCCAGCAGGTGTCATAATTAATATGATACTTCTTTTTTTTTTTATGATAGTCAGAGAGAGAGAGAGAGAGAGAGATAGAGAGAGAGAGGCGCAGAGACATAGGCAGAGGGAGAAGCAGGCTCCATGCACCGGGAGCCCGATGTGGGATTCGATCCTCGGTCTCCAGGATCGCGCCCTGGGCCAAAGGCAGGCGCCAAACCGCTGCACCACCCAGGGATCCCAATATGATACTTCTTAATGCAAGCATAACCTTCCTTCTTTTTTTTTGTGGAACTGGTTTGTAAATGTTCCAGAACAATACACCTAAGAAGATTTTACCATAATAAAATTTAAAACAATTATTATCTATTAACCTCATTTATCAAAATGTTACTACTTCATGATGTGTAAAATAGCATAACACCTGCTCATTTAACATGTAAAATCCTAAAAAAAAAAAAAAAATGAAAACAAACTCATACCAATGGAAAAAGGGGAGGAAAATTCCTGCAAGATATATTGTATAAATGTTTCTAATGTATAGAATCTCAATTTTTAGGAACGTGTTAAGGAACAGAATAGTTATATTCTAATCAGTCAGTGGATTATCTCTTTGAGTAATAGCTGCCTTTAATATACTATGTATACTTAGTAAAAATAAAATGTTGAGAAGACACAAATGTTTTATGTATATACAGACAAATTCGTAAATTAAAAGTTGAATTCAAGACACTTGCTAGCAAAGGGCAACAAATTAGTTGTTTTTAATATAACACTCTATGGACTTTGAATCCCATTATTTAATCAGTGATTACGGGTGGGCATTACATATCACAGTGTACTGGAAAAGGGCTCAGTTTAGCAGCACAACATTGATTAAAGGAGATTACCCTAGAAATTAAAGTTTACAGCCACCTTAAGCATAGATTATTTTTAGAACTGTTTTCTGATTTCTACATAAGAAATACCGATATTCAGGTGACAAATTGTAAGTCAAATGATCTATCGCTCAAATCCTCCTCTACCTTTCTTCTAGAGTATAAAATAACGATATTTTTTTTATTTAATAACAACACATAACTTAATTAGTAACCTCAGAAAACAAGTCAAGTTAAATAAAATAAACTAAAATCAGAAGCAGGATTACAGTTTGCCTGTTGCCTTAGGCAACGGACAACCAACAGATGATGTGATATCTGATGACATACACTTTCCCATCTCTTCTTTCACAGTATCTATGTTAAAAAAAATCACAGAATAATATCAGCAGTTTTGTCAAATGTAAAATAGTTCAAAGAATTTTGATAAAATGTAGATTTTAATTAGAGAAGGATGGTCCCTAATGGATAACACAGGAGCTGAAATAATTGCTATTTTATATTCCTACTTCTATTCTTGCCAAAGGTCTTCTCTAGGAAGCTCGATATTTTATTTAGAAACTTTGCATTGTAAAATTTATTTTCTACACATTTTAATATCTTGGTCTAACCAATTCAGTGTAAGAAGCAACTGTTTTGTTGTGTTTATCTGCTGAGATGAAAGAATCAGAGAGTGCTGATGATATTTAGTGTTCTTTTGCAATCTGGAGACCTAAATCCACTGCAATCACTGTCAGGCATTGGACACTAGCACATGAGACTTGTGTGATCAAGTTGCTTAGGATCTTTGTACTTGAGCTATCTCACCTATTAAAATAAAATAAAGCAAGACAAAACAAAGAACAGACTTACTTAGGCCATATGAGGTAGTGGTTAAGGGCATAGGAACTCAAACCAAGGTCTGGACTTTACTTCCCCCACCCTGCTGTCCATAAATTACATAATCTTGGCTAATGTACTATCATTTCAAAGCCCGCATTTCTAGGTGAAGTAATTATGAGGATTAAAAGAGTCAATGCTTGTAAAGCACTTAGGATACCTCCTACTGCATATAATAAGCACTCGATTTAAGGTATGGAATCAATGTTATCGTTAGAATCAACTGAAGCTTCTGGTGTAAACTTGACTGCAAAAAATGTAGGGTTTTGTTATTCCATTTCCCTGTCTCATAATGTTATTGCACTTAAAAACTATACTGTTTTCCTCTTCATTTTGACAGATAATGAAAGCAGGGAACAAAATGACGGAATCAGATTGATCTCTGTTACTTTTTATCTCACTTTCTTTAACTGAAAATGTTAAAACTTACTATAACTAAATTTTTGTGAAGATTAAATATGCTTATTCATTTAAAGCTTTTTAGCAAAGAGTGCAGCATCATTCAGGACTCAATAAATGTTAGCTGCTATTATTATTGATATTATTGTTAAATATGTTATGCCCTGACATTTGTAGATGGTCATAAAATATAGTAAATTCTTAGTGAAAAAACACATAAACAGTCTAGAAAATGGTACTAAATAATGTACACACACACACACACACACACACACACACATGACTTTTCACATGAGGTCACCTATCAGTCCAGTCTTTCTCTGAATCTACACCTATTATTACAGCCTAATAGCTGAGGATTCCTTCTAGGGTTTCTTCAGATGCTCTGTAGTGAAATATATATATATAAAGAATCATTTGTTCTGATACTTTGCTTTCTTTTCAATATGTAATTTTGATATAGGTATGATAATCTGAGAGTCAAGGAGACAAAGGGAAGAAGAACATTCTGCTGCAATATGTGTATTATTTCTAATGTTTGTATTATTACCATCATCACCATCATATAGCATCACTTTATTTCATCTTTTCTAAATCAGCTAAACATTGAGCTTAGACCTGGTACTTTTTTTCTCTGTCTAGTTTTTCTTTTTTTTTAATTAATTTTTATTGGTTTTCAATTTACCAACATACAGAAAAACACCCAGTGCTCATCCCGTCAAGTGTCCACCTCAGTGCCCATCACCCATTCCCCTCCAACACCCGCCCTCCTCCCCTTCCACCACCCCTAGTTTGTTTCCCCGAGTTAGGAGTCTTTATGTTCTGTCTCCCTTCCTGATATTTCCCAACATTTCTTTTCCCTTCCTTTATATTCCCTTTCACTATTATTCATATTCCCCAAATGAATGAGAACATACACTGTTTGTCCTTCTCCGATTGACTTATTTCACTCAGCATAATACCCTCCAGTTCCATCCACGTTGAAGCAAATGGTGGGTATTTGTCGTTTCTAATTGCTGAGTAATATTCCATTGTATACATAAACCACATCTTCTTTATCCATTCATCTTTCGATGGACACCGAGGCTCCTTCCACAGTTTGGCTATTGTGGCCATTGCTGATAGAAACATCTGTCTAGTTTTTCATATTCAGTGACCTCATTCAGTCTCGTGGATATAAATATCACCTATATGTCAATGAACCCAAAATTGTAGCTTTTTTCCTGGACATTTTAACTAAGTGCCAGAATGGAATATTATATCTATTAAGTACCTTCATGCTTAGCAACAGAAAGTCATCATTTGAAAAGTAAATACACTTCAGAAGACTTTTCTTTGGCAGTCTAATAGCCATCTCAAAATCTCAAGCATAATATGATCAAAACAGAAAGCTGAATTTTCACCCTGTCACTAACACTTTCCACTCCTGGTTTTATATCTACCCAACTTTTAAAATAATAACTCTAAGAGTGATTCTTGATTCTAGTCTTTATTTAGTTCTCCACATTACCATCATTTTCCCACCATGAATTAACTTTGAGTCATAGCTTACAGTTAATTGTTTCTTACCACTTTTCTTTACAGTTATTGCTACCATTGTAGTCCAAGTTACCATTATGTTTCCTGCACTAATCCAAAGATTTCCTAATTTGTCATTCTATTTCTTTGTCTTTTTTCCAGTAGCAGCCTTAGTAATTTCTTTTTTTAACACATAAGTCTAGGTCAGTCTTCTGCTAAATCTCCTTCAATTATTTTCTATCTCATTTAGAATAAAATGCAGATATTCACCAAAATGTACAAGATCTTGCATAATCCATACCCTGAGTATACCCATCATTCCTTCTTTCGCTAACTCTGCCCTACTACATCAAAGTCATGCACACTACTGCTTCAGAGCCATGGTATATGCATTTTATCTTGCCTGAAACAATCTTCTCCAGATATCTTTTTTTTTTCTCCAAATATCATTATGGTTTTATTCCTTCTAGGTGGTCACATGTCACCGTTTTTGCATAGAGGTTTCCTGACTTATCTTAAAAGAATTCCCCACCCATTTTTCTATACCCCACTTTATTTTTCTTCACAGGACTTATTACTTGTTATGTTATATATTATCTGTTTTTTCTGTGTTCTTCCTGTAGAATGAAAGTTCCACGAGGGAAGAGGATTTCTCTATTTTGCTGAATTCTGTACAACCAGTGCCTAGAATAGTTTTTGAAATATTATACATTCTTAATAAGTATTTTTAATGTATAAATTAATTAAACTTTGCCATTTTCACCTTGTCAAGTAACGATGTCAAACTTTATTGAAATTCTATGATCCTGGGAAGTGTAGTAGGTAAAGAAATCCTGTCATCTTTTTGTGTTCTGTTCAATGGTTGGTGCAAAGAATTATCCTTATTTATATGACATATAGGACTCATTGATGCATTTTATATTCACTAATGACATGACTAGACACAGACATCCTTCAAATTCCCCTTCTTTGCCTCATAAATGATTAGCTGAACTCTTTGTCCCCACTAATTAATTGGAATAAAACACCCATAAAGCTGACTTGATCAAATTTAAGTTAAGCATTTCTTTCCCCAGATTCCTAAACTTTGACCCACCTTCAGTCTGTGCCATACTAGATGTCCTTACAACCCATTAGCAAACAACCCCTTCTTACTGGTATTAAGATAAAATATTCTGTGGTTTACAGTCCATTCACACTCCCTCCACCCTTTCATCCCCACCCCATCCTATTTCCTCACACAGATTTCTCTTTAGCCATGTTTACTCTTTCCTATAAAATAAAATCTCTTTTCTGTCTGATGTTTGAGGCACCTGTAGATATCACAGTATAATCCTTTTGAATAAAGTCTCTCCTTCCCTAAACCCAGATTTATTTTTTTATTTGACACAGCATGCAATCATTTCATGGCTGGGCCACTGTGCTTTTGGCTTTCGAGAATCCATTTTACATACAACAACAGGAGTGAATTAACATAAATTAAATCATATGTTTCCTCTGCTAAAGCCTCCTAATGACTTCCATTGAGGGCAGAATCCTTAGGAGGCTATATAAATCTCTAAATCATCTACTTCCCTCCATCTCTCTAATCACATCTCCTGTTTCCCATCCTCCTGCCATGATAGCTGCTTAATTTTTGTAGAATTGTTTGAATACGTAACTACATTAATATTTAATTGTTTTTTTTCTATTTCAGTAGGTATTGGGATTGGGAGGTGAGTTAATCAGATTCTCTGTTATATTCAAAGGTTGGTGCAATGTTAGGATAAATACTTTATCTTAATAGGGTAAAAAACTGCTTTAAAAATCCTTTATGAAATTAAGTAATTATAAAATATGAATGAATAAATAAATAAAATATGAATTAATATAAAGCTATAATATTTGTACTTTCATTGATTATCAGATATTATGCCAATTGCCTTTTATATTTTTAATATATTTATCATAACCTGTGAATTAAATAGTATTGCTTTTATCTTTTATAAGTGGAAAACTCAAAGTTCAAGGTTAAGTAGGCTAAACATGGGTTTGAAGCAAGTGATAGAGAATTTAATGGATATACTTCAGGCTTCAGATAATTTATGTTTTCCCAATTAATCATAGAATTGAATAAAAATCAAGAAAAATAAGAGCCTGGTATAACTGCTATAAATTTAATTATAATTTCATAAAAATTTCTAATATTTATTAAAGATACTACATTGGTTTGGGCATTTAAGCAGGTAATACAGCTATCATGGCTATTATTTCTTAGAATTCTCTAAGATTGTTTTGAGATAGAAGTAAAATTATGAATATTTTTCTTTGGGGTCATTAATTTTGCAGTGTTTGAGGTGTTTTGTCAGTAAAAGCAATGAATTTTCATGTGATGACTGAGGCTTTCAGCAATATTTATATTTCTAATAGCACTTTCAAGTAAGTAAAAAAAAATTAAGTCTACAGAACTGTAGTTACAAAAAGGTAATTTTTAAAAGAAGTTTTGTCATGTTAATCTTATTTAAAAAGTAGAATACAAAAAAAAAAGTAGAATACAGGGGCACTTGGATGGTTCAGTTGGTTGAGCACTGGATTCTTGATTTCGGCTCAGTTCATGATCTAATGGTTATGGGATGGGACCCACATTGGCCTCCACACTCAGCGCAAAGTCTGCTTGGGATTCTCTCTCTCTCTCTCTTTACCTAAGCTCCTCCCCCCACTCATGCGCTCTCTCTCTCTCTCTCTTTCTCCTTCTCATAAATAAATAAAACTTTTAAAAAGAGCAGAAATTAATAATTTTATAGTGATTTCCCAGAAGATTATACAACAAATATAATGAAAAATTTTAAATGAAAACTACTCTCAGAAATAACTATTATTTGAAACTTGTCATTAGAGTTACAAGAATTTCAACAATATAATGTAAGTAGGTGCAAGTTTTGTTTAAAATATGTAAAGGAACTTTATAACTTTAAGTTAATTACTTAAGATATTGACATTAGAATGTAAATCTACAAATGTTCATTAGAAAATGTAATACAATATTGAGAATCAGCATCAAAGTGTTAAAATATGTATTAAATCAATTAAAAATCAAATATTAAATAAATTTTGACTATTTTCTGGCTATTGGATAGTTTAGTACCAGTACTTATTGACACTGGATATACCTTTACTAAATATTTTCAAGGGAAAAAAAGAAATTGATGTACAGTGATCATATCTGTGTTACACATACCTTGTATGTGATGTCTATATTTGTGTTGTATATGAAAAGCTAATGAGTAATTATGATTCTCTCCTTATCCTACTAAATAGTAGTCTCCACTTTTGAGAATATAGTCACATGTACTTTCTGTCATTAGCTCATCCACATTCATATTTTCGACAATGATCATAAAGTATGTGTACAATACAGACTACACAGTTATTAAAAGAGCTTAGATGAAATATATTAAGGAACAAATTTTATCACTAAAGGGGAATAGTTGTGATTTAACAATGGGAGATGATTAATTCTTCTCTAATGTGTAGTAATGCAAAGAATGATAGTATATGTATTGAATTAGGGCTAATTTGTTTAGAAAAATAGGTTTTCTAAGGAAACAATAAAAAAAAAATTCAGATCAACAATTACTGCGATTAAAAAAAAACAATTACTGCGATTATTGAAGTATTTTCTTCTACAATCCTACAATCCTAAAATATTTTTCTTTTTTTAAATTGAAAACAATCAAAAGGTTACTCATTTCTCCCCCAGATTCCAGTGCTCAGTCAAAAATAGCAGCTGTTGAATTACCTTGTCTACAACACACTAACTAGAGCATGCATTATTCTCTTGATTGGTCTGTGAAGCTGAGTAAACTTTTTTGATTCAAAAACCTTTTTGATTTTGATTTTTCTGATTCAGAAGTTAGAACTAAAATAATCCTGTGGCCAAAAACAAATAGAGGAAAAAATTGAAATAATCCTGTGGACATTCAAACGGGGACATTTGTGTACCAGATGTATCTGGTACAGCATATCTTACCAAGGATCATGCTTCTTGTAGTATATCAGGTGATGAATCATGCCAACAAAAGGCTTCATCTTAGTCCTTAGGTACTCTTATTTGAAAATAGAGTTTCAAATTGTCTTTGATTTCTTTGAAGATTTTAATGAAACTGTAGAAAATATAAAACAAGAAATTGTTGCTTTGTCTCCATTCTCTCTCTACTTCTTTTATGGGACTCCAATCCAGATTATGTTAGACTCTTTAACTATGTTTAGCATTTCTAATGTGCTTTTTTATGTTATGTGTTTTCTACATTATTTTTTGAATTTTAATTTCTGTATTTCCTTCCTTTGTTAAAAACATTTGGTGACTTATATTGGTCTAGAAAACTATTCCTTTATTCTCTTCCTTCCAAGTACCCTGAACCCCCACTTTCTCTTTCTGTAGCAGTAGTTTTTGAAGTTCGAGGGGGGACAGGGCAGGCAGAGAGAAGGAGAGGATCTTAAGCAGACCTTGTGGTGAGTGTGAGCCCAATGTGGGGCTTAATCCTATGACCTAAGATGAAATCAAGAGTTGGACACTTACCCCATTGAGCCACCCAGCTACCCCAGTATTTTACCATTTTTATTGTGCTGTTCATGTGTTACTTAGAATTGGATTTATGTATTTCAAAGCTAAATGTTTTTAACTACTCTAAGTTTTTTTTTATTTTTTTAAAATTTATTTATTTATGATAGTCACACACAGAGAGAGAGAGAGAGAGAGGCAGAGACACAGGCAGAGCGAGAAGCAGGCTCCGTGCACCGGGAACCCGATATGGGGATTCGATCCCACGTCTCCAGGATCGCGCCCTGGGCCAAAGGCAGGCGCCTAACCACTGCACCACCCAGGGATCCCTAACTACTCTAAGCTAATGCTACTTTGAAATGTATTATCAGTTTTGGAATATTTTGAGATATGGGACTTATTTGCAGCTCATTCAAACTATTCTTTGTATATGAAAGAAAACATATATATAATTTAGTACTTTCTTTTTCACTAAACTTTAAGACATTTTTTGGAAAGCAGTATATGATGTCTTTTAAAATGTAAAAGTATATAAAATGTATATACAGAAAAAAAATCTTACTTTACCCCATCTACCTCATCTCCTTGCCCTCTCTCTATTGTTTTTATTATTTTTGTGCATATTTTCCCATTATTTCTTCATACACATTTTTGGAAATATATTTTCAATTGCCTCTTACTTACACAGAAGGTAATGTTTTATATCTACTATTTTACTCCTTGCTTTTTCACTTAAAAACATATCCTAGAATATATTCTTTCCTGATACAGAGATATACCTAATTTTTCCTGTAAAGTTGCATTAATATCCCATTGTGTAGATAATTGCAGTTTATTTGCTGGTAATATGATTGTTTCCAATCTATTGCTATAACAAAACTTAAAAATTATTATTATTACTATTATTTATTATATCTTAGTCAGGGGCAGGAGTACATGTAGGATTTATTTCAGGAGTGTAAGTGCTAAGGCAAAATGTAAAAGACTCTGCAGTATTAGTAAATATGACCAGATCACATTTCCCCATTGTATTTTGTATTTCTCCCATGACAGATGAGAGTGCCCCTATGGCTTTACCATCGTAAGTGATTTATTTAGTTTTTTTTTTCCATGATTAACTCGTGTTTTATAAAGGTATGAAGGTTTGTATACTTAGCAGGGAGAGGGAGATTGTACCTTATTGTATAACTGTAGAGAAGTTATGCATCTTCTATCAAGGACCACATTTATTTTAATTCTCCGTGAACCATGTTTTTTTTTTTTTAAATAAATTTATTTTGTATTGGTGTTCAATTTGCCAACATACAGAATAACACCCAGTGCTCATCCCGTCAAGTGCCCCATCAGTGCCCGTCACCCATTCACCCCCACCTCCCGCCCTCCTCCCCTTCCACCACCCCTAGTTCATTTCCCAGAGTTAGGAGTATATGTTCTGTCTCCCTTTCTGATATTTCCTACCCATTTCTTCTTCCTTCCCTTCTATTCCCTTTCACTATTATTTATATTCCCCAAATGAATGAGAACACATAATGTTTGTCCTTCTCCGATTGACTCATTTCACTCAGCATAATACCCTCCAGTTCCATCCACGTTGAAGCAAATGGTGGGTATTTGTCATTTCTAATTGCTGAGTAATATTCCATTGTATACATAAACCACATGTTCTATATCCATCATCTTTCGATGGACACCAAGGCTCCTTCCACAGTTTGGCTATTGTGGACATTGCTGCTAGAAACATCGGGGTGCAGGTGTCCCGGCGTTTCATTGCATCTGTATCTTTGGGGTAAATCCCCAGCAGTGCAATTGCTGGGTCGTAGGGCAGGTCTATTTTTAACTCTTTGAGGAACCTCCACACAGTTTTCCAGAGTGGCTGCACCAGTTCACATTCCCACCAACAGTGTAAGAGGGTTCCCTTTTCTCCACATCCTCTCCAACATTTGTGGTTTCCTGCCTTGTTAATTTTCCCCATTCTCACTGGTGTGAGGTGGGATCTCATGGTGGTTTTGATTTGTATTTCCCTGATGGCAAGTGATGCAGAACATTTTCTCATGTGCGTGTTGGCCACGTCTATGTCTTCGTCTGTGAGATTTCTGTTCATGTATTTTGCCCATTTCATGATTGGATTGTTTGTTTCTTTGGTGTTGAGTTTAATAAGTTCTTTATAGATCTTGGAAACTAGCCCTTTATCTGATACGTCATTTGCAAATATCTTCCCCCATTCTGTAGGTTGTCTTTAGTTTTGTTGACTGTATCCTTTGCTGTGCAAAAGCTTCTTATCTTGATGAAGTCCCAAAGGTTCATTTTTGCTTTTGTTTCTTTTGCCTTCGTGGATGTTTCTTGCAAGAAGTTACTGTGGCCGAGTTCAAAAAGGGTGTGGCCTGTGTTCTCCTCTAGGATTTTGATGGACTCTTGTCTCACATTTAGATCTCTCATCCATTTTGAGTTTATCTTTGTGTATGGTGAAAGAGAGTGGTCTAGTTTCATTCTTCTGCATGTGGATGTCCAATTTTCCCAGCACCATTTATTGAAGAGACTGTCTTTCTTCCAGTGGATAGTCTTTCCTCCTTTATTGAATATTAGTTGACCATAAAGTTGAGGGTCCACTTCTGGATTCTCTATTCTGTTCCATTGATCTATGTGTCTGTTTTTGTGCCAGTACCACACTGTCTTGATGAGCACAGCTTTGTAGTACAACCTGAAATCTGGCATTGTGATGCCCCCAGCTCTGGTTTTCTTTTTTAAAATTCCCCTGGCTATTCGGGGTCTTTTCTGATTCCACACAAATCTTAAAATAATTTGTTCTAACTCTCTGAAGAAAGTCCATGGTATTTTGATAGGGATTGCATTAAACGTGTAAATTGCCCTGGGTAACATTGACATTTTCACAATATTAATTCTTCCAATCCATGAGCATGGAAAATTTTTCCATGTCTTCCTCAATTTCTTTCAGAAGTGTTCTATAGTTTTTAGGGTATAGATCCTTTACCTCTTTGGTTAGGTTTATTCCTAGGTATCTTATGCTTTTGGGTGCAATTGTAAATGGGATTGACTCCTTAATTTTTCTTTCTTCAGTCTCATTGTTAGTGTATAGAAATGCCACTGACTTCTGGGCATTGATTTTGTATCCTGCCATGCTACCAAATTGCTGTATGAGTTCTAGCAATCTTGGGGTGGAGGCTTTTGGGTTTTCTATGTAGAGTATCATGTCATCGGCAAAGAGGGAGAGTTTGACTTCTTCTTTGCCAATTCAAATGCCTTTAATGTCTTTTTTTTTGTCCGATTGCTGAGGCTAGGACTTCCAGTACTATGTTGAATAGCAATGGTGAGAGTGGACATCCCTGTCTTGTTCCTGATCTTAGGGGAGAGGCTCCCAGTGCTTCCCCATTGAAAATTATATTTGCTGTGGGCTTTTCATATATGGCTTTTAAGATGTTGAGGAATGTACCCTCTATCCCTATGTGAACCATGTTTCTATGTGTTCTGTCTTTAATAAAGTTTGTTACTTTCTTCCATGTTTAGGGTTATCTTTATGTTAAAAAAGGACGTTAGCCATATATTTGTGATGTTGCAAATATTTTTGTCAATTTTCTATTTTTTTTAATTGCCATAGTATACTTTACAAGCAGAATTATTTTTCTTGTGTTATTTTCACACAAACGCCATATTTTCCTTTATTGCTTCTCGATTTTTATTCATAATTAGAATGCATCTCTCTTTTCTCAGTTTTAAAGGATTTGATTCATGGTTTCTTCTAGTACATGTATTGCTCATTTTATACATTTAGTTTGATAATGTTTTGCAGTTTCCAATACCATCCTGGTCGATGGTATGAGAAATTATCCTAATTTGCCTTTTTTAATGTTTATTTTTTTTAATTTTAAAAAAGATTTTATTTATTTATTTTAGAGAAATAGTGCACATGCCTGTGCACAGGAGGATCATCAGATGAGGGAGTGTCAAAGAGAGAGGGAGAAGAAAAAGTAGACTCCTTGCTACTTTTAGAGTGTGGAGCCCAATGCAGGGCTTGATTTCAGGAACCAGAAATCATGACCTGAGCTGAAATCAAGTCAGTCACTCAACCAAATGAGCTACTCAGCCACCCCTTGCCTTTTTCTATTGTTGTTTTCATCAGATAGCTGGTATATAGTCTTTTCTTATGTATTAGTCCATAATTACCTCTCGTACTTTGAAAAGCCAATGTGTGTTAAAGTTATTTAAGTTATTTGGATTTATTTCTGTCCTTATGTTCCGTGCTGTTGATTTATCTATATATTTATGAACCACTTCTATATGTTTTAATACCTCTTGGTTTTTAATAGTACCTCTTATAATTACAAGAATGATTATCCCCTCATTTTCTTATGTTTTTAGACTTTATTTTGCTACTATTACATGTTTGTGGTATGTGTGTTTGATTGCTTTCATACAAATTTTAGAATATGAATGACTGAAGAAAGTGATTCACAGACAGAGTTACAACTTGGACAATATTCAGGAAATTAGGAAGACAGTTTCCAACTGTTGGCATTAGGATCACGTCAACTCAGCCACGATAAGAATCAATAAATAGAACTAACTTCAACTCTAGGAATAAACACCATGGCTTTTTTAAATTAAAGGATGAGGTAACTGCTGCCTGAACAGTCCAGGGCCATACTGTACCTGCTACGATCCACATTATTGAGAGGGACACTTCCTTTCAACAACTGACTCAAGTCTGTGCCAGTGCATCTGATTAACAAAACCTACTTTTTTATCTGTAACTTTAACCACAAAGTGATCTAGGTCATATTTAAATTTTTGCTTTCTCTGAAATATTGGAAGGTATCTCACAGGAGAATAGGATTCCCAAAGTAGTAAATCAACTATATTGCACAGCCTTATTTATATAGTCATCTCTTTGAGCATACTAAACATATGATTTTCAAAGTTCTTGTTAAATTTATAAAGACAACTTCATTCATAGGTCTGATTGCTCACTTAGTTAACTTTCTTAACATTAGCTTTTTAGAAATATGTTTTCTCGTTTTGTAAGCAGGACAGTTTTGAGGGGGTAATTTTTGTTTTGTATCAGTTTTCCTTTTTCTCTCTCCCATGGCAGCCATTTTTTTCATGTTCTGTTTTCTTAGTTTCCAAAAACTTATACAGTGGGTTCCAGATTCTATGAGTTTTTATTGAACCCTTACCCCAGGTATAGTTACCACTGGAAGAAATGCTGGCTGCATGCCTCTCCGTTTCCTTCTGTCTCCTCACCTTTAGCTCTCCAAGAACCAGTGTGTCTGGCAGCAGGTTGTCAGTGATATACTCCAGGTTCTTTCATGATTCCCAAATACTGGCTTCAAGAAGTGAAGTTGGTGTCCCAGGTGACTTAGAGAAAATTTACTACCTATTAATATATTTGCACTCCGTTCACCATTTTTTTCTGTGGACTGAGAGCTCAGCAGTCCCACAGTGAGAAAAACTCACTGTTTGCGTTTCTGTGAACCTTCTAGTAGAGAAACTTATAAAGGAAATTTATGGATTTTTTTTGTCACCTCTATGTTTTGTCTGTTGGTGCTTTGTTCAGAACAGAGAATTTGTATGTATGGAGATGTGAACTTAGTATACAGTTATAGTCCAAAGAGCTAGATTTGAGATAAAAATATTTTAATGCAAGGCAAGCCATTGATACTAGCTCTTTTCTGTCCCACCCTCCCAACCCCCTTGGTTTCATAGCTCTTTGAAATCTTACTTGGTGCTTTTCTGATTTTTTGAAGGAAAATTGGGAGGGGGGTTGTCTAGAAAGGCTACTGTACAATAACTTTCCAAGCTGATACCTAGTTCTGTGAATAATCTGAACAAGAAATAAAGCTGATGTCATCCATTCTTTTCTAAGACATTTTGTAGATCTGGTGATGTTTATGGATATTGTTATTTAAAATAGCATTATAAGCTGAGATGTTGATCTGATAATAATAGAGAAAGACTGCAGAGATTGAAGGACATCCTTGAAATGAATAAGACACTCAAAAAAACAAAAGTTGTAACTATATCTTCTTGAAAAAAAAACAGGCCAGTAATTTCTGACTGATTTTGAATTTCATTGTCAGTCATGTTAATGAAGTACCACTTTCCTTCTCAACCAAATTGAACTTAATTTTATATTTTTTTTCCTTTATAGGACAGGCCTTGAGAGTTCTATTAAGCAGGGGAAATACCTGCTAAATAAATAGAGCAGCTTTCCCCACTCTAGGAGCAACCAGGGATTTGACTTGTTTAAACTTAAATGATAAAACAAATAGTCGCCAAATCAAACAAGAACCTGTGTTGTAATAGACTTTCCCCTGAAGTAATCATGCTACAAACCTAAATAGCTTATATTTCATGAAAGTTTTCTTATTAACTTTTTCCCCTGACAATACTCCACACAACTATAGATACTTCAGCAACTGATACTTACATCTATACAGATATTTATAGACTTATGATGGGGCTATGTACCAATAACCCATGGTAAGTTGAAAATTTCGTAAGTCAAAAATTCATTTAATACACCTAACCTGCCAAACATCATAGTGTAGCACCTACTTTAAATGTGCTACCCTATATTAGCCTACTGTTGGGCAAAAGCATCTAAAAGTCATCTAAAGCCTATTTTGTAATAAAGTATTGAATAAGTCATGTAATTTATTGAATACCATACTAAAAGCAAAAAACAATGATTGGATAGAAGATGATTGTCAAGTGTATGTGATTGCATAACTGACTGGGAGCTGTGGCTCACTGTTGCTACCACCATCCTGGCATTAGTCTGGGAAAAGTTCAAAATTCAAAATATGGTTTCTACTGAATATGTATCACTTTTGCACCATTATAAAATTTTTAAAAATGTAAATTTATGCATTATAAGTCAGGGACTGTACATTTATTTTGATCTATTGCATTGCTTTTGAAAAGTGAGATTTTTTTGGTGATTTTTTTAATACACATTTCTGTTTATGGCTTAGAGAGAAATTAAAAATAAGCATGAAAAATTATGTCATCGCTGTGATATTTAAAATATTTATTTAAAACATACGTCTGTTATCTTGAATGAATTATTGACCTGCATAACACTATTTTGAAGACTGAGACCCTAGAATAAGAGTAAATGCTTAAAAGACCCATAGATAAGAGTAAATGCTTGATTGGAATTCCTGTCTTAGACCTTGTATGAATCTTTCATCTCTAGGGTTTAATATTTTTATGTAACTAATGGGGATAATAATAGATTCATAAGGTTGTTGAGAGAATTAATTCAAACTGTCTAACTTGGTTTATAGCTGGCTAACTATATGTCCCAGTTTTCTTTGGAAAATCTGAGATAACACCTAAATGTTAACTCACTCTCCAAATGTTATTTGGACAATACATTATGCTACCAAAATATATTATTAGTTTTTTGAATATTAATCACTTTTAAATAACTGGAACATTTCTGTGAGCAATTATTCATTGCATTTGCTTGGCTATAAAATAATTCATTTTCATCTTTAAATGTTTGTTTCTCTGGACATGGGTCATATTTGTGAAAAAGAAAAGATAATGATGTTGACACAAAGCATCATTCATTTAAATGATTCAGACCAAAGGGAGGTTTTGTTTTTTATTATTTCTTTTATATTATGTTTTTATGATGTAAGGACAATAAATTAAATCCTTGTTAGTTTTAGTGTTGTATTTGTGTCTCTGACCCCAAAGGCAAGGATAACAAAGCAAAAAATAAACAAATGGGACTACATCAAACTAAAAACCTGCACAGTAAAGGATTTGCATTCAAATGAAGAGACAACTTACTAAATGGGAGAAGTTATTTGTAAATGTACCTAATAAGGGGTGAATATTCAAAATATATAAAGAATTCCTGTAATCCAGAAATTAAATAATAATCCAATAAAAAATGAGCGGAGGTTCTGAGCATTTTCCAAAAGAAACAACAGATGGCCAACATCTGAAAAGATGGTCAACATCACGAATTATTAGGGAGATTCAAATCAAAACCATAATGAGATATATCACCTTATACCTTTTAATATGGCTATTATTAAAAAGATAAGAAATAACAAGTGTTGGAGAGGATGTGGAGAAAAAGGAATGCTTATACTCTGTTGCCTGGAATGTAAATTGGTGCAACCGATATGGATAATAATATGGAAATTCCTCAAAAAATTAAGAAAAGATCTACCATATTATCCAGCTATTCCATTTCTGAATATCCAAAGAATATGAGAACAGTAATTTGAGAAGATATATGCCCTCCTGTGTTTATTGAAGCATTATCTACAATAACCAAGATACAGAAACAGCCTAAGTTTCTATCAGTAGATGAAGGAATTAAGAGGATATGGAATATATATACATGATAGAATACTATTCAGCCATAAAAAAGGAATGAAATCTTGCTACTTGTGACAATTTTGGACCTTGAGGAGGGTGTCACATTAAGAGAAGTAAGTCAGAGGGAGAAAGACAAATACCATATGACTTCACGCATATGTGGAATATAAAAAGCAAAACAATACAAAAACAGAGAACAAATTGATGGTTACCAGAGGAGAAGGGTTTGGAAGATGGGCAAAATAGATGAAGGTCAATTGTTTTTTTTTTTTTTTAATTTTTATTTATTTATGATAGTCACAGAGAGAGAGAGAGAGAGGCAGAGAGAGAAGCAGGCTCCATGCACCGGGAGCCCGACATGGGATTCGATCCCGGATCTCCAGGATCCTGCCCTGGGCCAAAGGCAGGCGCTAAACTGCTGCGCCACCCAGGGATCCCGATGAAGGTCAATTGTATGGTGATAGATGACAACTACCTTTTTGATGGTGATCACATTGAACTGCATACAGGTGTTGAATTATAATGTCATACACCTGAAACTTATATAGTGGTATATAGCAATTTTGCTTCATTTAAAGAAAAATACTCAACATAGTTTATGGTTCATAGAAAAATACTCAACATACCTCACTGTAGCATGACAGTTTTGGGATAGATGGGATCTTAATGAAAACCAAATTTCTGATGTTATCCTCGTTATTAGTCTGGTATCCTGGATTCAAATTTGAGTAATACATAGGAATGAAGAGTTTCATGGCTGAGTTATCAGTAGTACCTGATTCACTTTTTGAGTTAGGCAAGATGTTTTTATAACTTTTCAGGTAACTTTAAAGTCATATTCATCCAAGTAGAGTTTCAGTTGCTACTCCTGTGCTGCTTTGCTGCAAACATCAGGAAGGCTTTACATTTGTGGAATTTTACCTAATTATTCCATATTCTCAAGATATCATTTACTTATAAAAATTTTATGAATTTGGGGTCTGATGTTCTTTGAAATTATCTATCCATTCCCTTTATACTTGAATAGCAATTAAACCAAGTTTTAAAATTTCGGTCACATTTTGTTCTCTGAAAATCCTGTTGATATTTGCTCTAGTTGTCCTCTTGTGGAGAATGTTGTTATGAACGACATTGTTGTTATTAACAAGTTAGAACTAAACCTAGTTTATCCTACTTGTAGCTGACTGAAAGATTCACCTGGCCACCTTTGGGATTCTTTATCTTTCAAGTCAATTAACTGCCCAGGCAGTATGTCAGTATTGCTTTAATTGCATCATTTTAACTGCATCATTTTTTTTCCTCTTGAACTTTTAATCCAAAGATTTGTTTTTCTCCATTTTAGGTACATCATATTGAATTGTGTATTTGCCTGCTTCATTTCATTTATTCTCTTTTTTGGAGAGATGTTAAAATTAATATTTTGTGTCATTTTTGTATCTGTAAATTTCTTGCTGATGTTTTCAGAAACCTGTTCTTTTTAATAATTTGCTATTTCTTCATGTTTGTTCAGTATGTAACAATTTTTTTTGTTAAATCTGTGTCTATTTTTCTTTCACATTCTTCTAATATGAACTTAATTTCTGTTCCTTACTTTGTGCCTGCTCAGTTGTTACCTCCTTTCCCTGAGTTATCATTTTTAGAAAGAAAGTTTTTTTTTATTCCTACAGTTTTATAATATCAAAGATATCTTTATGTTAACATATTTAATTTTCTATAATAATATTTTTATGTTTTTACTTCCTTTCTGCCATAATCTTTCTGGTGTATATGTGTGTGTGCTTGCACATGTGCATGCATAAATGTGTTTTGTTTTTGTGTCATTTCAATTGCTTAATTTTTCCCTCTTGCTTACCCTTTTTTAGAAAAATATTATTTATTAATTTGGAAGAGGGAGAGTGGGGGAGGGACAGAGGGAGAGTATCTTTAGGCAGACATGTCACTGAGCATGGGGCCCAGCTTGGGCTCAGTCTCAAGATTTATGAGATCATGACCTGAGCCAAAATTAAGATAACTGATTGAGCCATCAAGGTGCCCCTGCTTATCCTTTTTAAATATTGTATATGGTTATATTACTTTTTTGTTTGTTTATTTTAAATAAAGGGAAATCTTCTTGAATATTTTATATATGAGGAAGGACCTGGGAGAGTGATTGAAGGTAACAGAAATCTTAAATAGTTCTAAATTGAGTTTTATGCAGAATTCTATGGAACATTTCTTATCAACAATCAATCCTAGGAGTCTAACTGTGTTCTAGCTGTATATGGCTTTACTATGACATGCAGAAAAATCTTATATCAGACAGTTTTATGTTTTCATGTACTTCTGTGTGTTTACGTATATCACCTCATACACTTCTCTTAAACTGTCAGACATCAACATTTGACTTTTCTTCATGCACAGTATCTCCTCTACCTCAACACCTCCCCAGCCTGAATTTTCTGTAACTATATCTGCTTGATTTGTCTTAGTTTAGCCAAGCCTCCTCTGGCCTTTATTATGTCAGAAATAGGTATCAAGATGCTTCCTATAACCTCCAAATTTTAACTTCTTCCAAAATAGAGATTATTGTGTTTTTTTCCTGTGCAGTAAATTATTAACTCAAAACTAGAAATATCCAAACCCTGTACATGCCATCCAAAGAGAAAATAGCTCCTTGACCCATTCCTAGGAGATAACTTCTTAGAATTTATAATATCCTTAAAATAACCTGCCAATAAGAATGTCTTAGCATACCTGTGGCCTTATGATAGCAGTGTGATTTATGGTAGGAGCCCTGGGTCACACTGTACCATTTTTATCCCTCGAGGGGCAGGAGGCTGGTGACTGAGTAACTAAAGTTAGTCACACAGACACTTCTTGCTTATGAGACCAAATCTCAATGAAAAACCTGACCATCAAGTCTCATTTGGCTTGCCTGCTAGGCAATGTCATTACACATCAGTTTTGGAAGAATTGAGTACAGTTCATATACTCCAATGGGAGAGTATGAATGGAAGCTTTGTGCCTGTTCACTCCTTAACTATATCCCATATGTCTTTTACCTTGGCTATTTGGAGTTATAAGAATGCTTCTAATGAATTATTAATCCTGAAGATGGTCTTGGGGACCTGTGGTACTCCAAAGTGAGAGATGCCTCTCACTTTGACACATGTACTTCCTGCCATGTCAACTGGAGACAGCAGAGTTCCCTCCCTACTGACATGATTTGGCAATATTTGGTGGCCTTTCCTCATATAAGTTCATATGTGGTCTGCTAAACTGTTATTTTAATGTTTTATTTAAATTCAGTTTGCCAACATATAGTGTAACGCCTAGTGCTCATCCCATCAAGTGTGGTCTGCTAAATTGTTAAAGGTAATAGTCTGTAGATGCTTGTTGTTTTCATGTTGCATTTGGATGATCCTAGAGAGGCAAGGTCTACAGAGGAATATTTGTAGTTGAAACATAGAAGCTGACTGCTTCCAGGTGTATAAATGTATAATACTTGACAATCTGGAATCTCTTATATAAATATGAAAAAATATTTTTCAACCAGTCCAAAATTTGAATAATGGATTAATGATCCACCATTCCTTTTATAATTCTTTAAATATCTGACACAATTGCTCGAATTTATACAGAAGTCCACTGAGAAGCAATTTGATATTCATGACATGAGTATTCCAACATAGTGACTAAGAATGTTGTCTCAGAAGTCAAACTATCCCACTTAAAATCCTAACTGTGACATAAGGTACCTCTGTAATATTAGAGAGGAACTGAATCTCTCTATACTTTTATTTCTTTATTTGTGAAATTGGGATGATAATAGGGCCCAGCTCATAGGTGTTTTGATTTTGTTTTTGGCTAATGAGTCTAAATGAAATGATGTATGTAAAAGTACCTAAAAGAGATTCTGGCAGAAGGTAAGTTTTTTTTTTTTTAAGATTTTATTTATTTATACATGAGAGACACAGAGAGAGAGGCAGAGATACAGGCAGAGGGAGAAGTGGGCTCCCTGCGAGGAACCTGTTGCAGGACTTGATTCCAGGACCCCAGGATCATGACCTGAGCCAAAGGCAGATGCTCAACCACTGAGAAGATAAGTTCTTAGGAAATGTTAATTATTAATAATAAAATGAATGAAGCTTTTCATTAATGAAAGTCTTAAATCAACAGTAAGCTATTTATGAAACTGTCTAATCCAAATATTATTTCCTCTTAAAGGCAACGTCTTTCCACAATTATAGAACATAAATATTTGGTGAAAATTGTTTTGTGGTGGTAATTTAAAATTTATCAAAATAATTCATTAATGCATTATTATGATGCAGCTTATAAAATTAATTTTTGAAGCATATAGTTCAATTAGTCATAATGTCAAAACATTCTGCTATTAAGAAGATAAAAGAGAAAGAAAATTTTAAAAGCTTAGAACAAAGAAAACGAGGCAGTTTGTATACTACACACGACCACTTTCTCTGGAAGTCCCTGTGCCTCCCACAGCTGTTATTTCATTATGATCATAAGAACTATGATGCTATTGAGTTTTCCTGGTACTTAAGGGATTTAATTTAGTAAATAAGATGCCCTGAGCTACAGCTGCCTGTGATTGCTAAGGAAATGACAGTGATTTCTAGTCAAATTTAAACAGTAGCATTGAAATAAGTTGCATTTTTCAGAATGAAGGCCAGTGTGTTAAAGAACTAAATATTTTAAAGACCTAATTATTTTAATAGCTTGATTGTGTGCCCAATACACACTATACATATATAACCACTGTATATTGCACTTAGTCTGTTTATTTTAACTGATCAATGGTATGATGATCGTGGTTCCCAAAGCAAACAAACAAGCAAAACCCAGTTAAATCAGCAAAACTGTACATATATTCCACGACATCCTTGAATATACAAATGTTTTTTTAAATGCAGTAGTACTAGATGTTAATGACAATGGTCACAGTTCTCTCAAGGAATCACAGTCAGTGGGAATTCATGGTCACATTGAACAAGCAAAGAATTGCTTTTTTTTCTTGAATTCCTAGAAAACAAAAGCTTCTGTCCTTAATGCATAGTTGTAGTTATGGATAGGAAAAATTAAAAAAATATTAAATAACACACACATAAAAATTTTCTCAAGGTTCTTTGTCTTTTACTGACACTTTTCTTATCAAATTGAAAAAAATTCCACCATTCTGATATATATTCTATGCCTAGACACAGTGACTAAGACATAAGATTTTTGTTCATTCAATGGTCATTTGCCAGAAATGGTGTTTATTTTTAGAGGTAGAGAGATACATAAATTAGATGCCTCACATTCCAGGAATTTATAGTCTGATTGGAAAGATAACTACATAATTCTTAAATTTAGCTAGATGTTACAGATTTTATTATTTTATTTTTTGGGGTATCATGAAATTTTTTTTTTAAGATTTTATTTATTTATTCATGAGAGACAGAGAGAGAGAAGCAGAGACACAGGCAGAGGGAGAAGCAGGTTCCATGCAGGGACCCTGACACAGGACTTGATCCCTCTTCTCCAGGATCACGCCCCAGGCTGAAGGCAGGAGCTAAACTGCTGAGCCACACAGGGATTCACCCCGATGTTACAGATTTTAAAATAGAAATTGTTTTTGCTACTATAGAAGTACAAGGGAGAAAGTAGACAAATTTACCTCAAGGAAGTAAAGATTTCATAAGAAATTGATAGGTGAAGTTATTCCTGAAAAGTAAAATATAATGAATGATAAGCAGAAGAACTATTATCAACGATATTGGAGACACAAGAAACAAAGAATTTGGTAAAATTTCACACCTGAAGATGTACATTTCTGAGTGAAAAATAACTACCATTTTAATAATCACCTTGAAAAATTTTGATCAGTTTGAAAGGTTATTTATCTTACGTTACTTTTTAAAAATTCTCCCACATGCCAACAGCAGATTATAGAATTTATTATACTGGTGTCAGTAAGACTATCTCAAATGGTCACAATATAATTTAAAAATTTTGGGGGGTGCCTCGCGGCTCATTTGGTTATGCTTCAGACTCTTGGTTTTGGCTCAAGTTATGATCTTGGGGTTGTGAGATCAAATTCCCATTGGTTCCATACTCCGCACAGAATCTGCTTCTCTCTCTCTCTCTCTCTCTCTCTCTCTCCCCTCCCCCTGCTTTTGTGCTCTTTCTCTGTCTCCAAAAAATAAATAAAATCTTTAAAAAAAAGAAAGAATATTTGGGATCTTAAATGTTGGTTTTTATTAATTCAAGTGTGAAGTCAAATGAGGCTTTAATTTTTCCTAAAATGTAAAAGCAGGAATATTTACCAAGTACAGAAATCAAGAAACAAAATAGAATATAGTTTTGCTTAAATACTATGATTTAAAACATCTGTGAAGTATTAGAAGGGTTAAAAATATTAAGATAGATTTAGACTTGCTTTTGCATTTGTGTACAGTAATAATTTTTCTATTTCAAAAAATTAAATGATCTTAATGTTTTTTATGTGCCATTCTATTTACAGTAATTTCAAAGAGGAGAAACATGATGGGTGAAGCCAAAAGCCTTTAAAATCAAGATGGCCGAGTAAATTCTCTTTGTATAACAGATTAAATATGTAGTTTTCAGTAGATGACAAGTCCTTCTAGGTTTAATCTCAACTCTGAATGTAGTGGCTCAGAATAAATTCATTTGAACTGAACATTGTGAATCAAAATATATTTTACATTAACATAGAGAATATAAATACAAACACAAGGGAATTTGTATTATACTTAAAAAAAATAACACCTTCTCTGACCTTTTTTAGTTATGTGGAATTGATATGCTGAATATACCTGCCAGCCTTTTGGCACTGATGAAAATTCGATCTCAAGGCTAATACCTCACATAACAGGGGGCAGAGGATTAGAGTCCTTTACAGATTATATTTTTGTCACTTTTTTGCATTTAGTTCAAGTAATGTGTGCAAAGAGCAAAATGTGAATGCTCATTTATTGTAAATAGTTTGTACTGAAACTCTAGTTCAAATGTTAATATAATTTGTTCTACACGTATGTGTCTAATTTGTGTTTAAAATGGCATAAACAAGTTACTTTATTTCAGTCATTTTTATGATAGTTAATCATATAATTTAATTAAGATTTTCAGCCTTAACAGCTTCCATAGATAATTTGAACTGCATCTTCACTTTTCTCACACTTATGACCCCCTTCAGGACCAAACCTATTCCTGTCCAGTCTTTCCTAAATCATTTGAAGTTATCATAATTGTCCCAGCCTCTGGCTGTCATCTATAATCTGGGACAATTCTGGAGAACCTCCTAAATTGTTGCTCTGCCTCCACACTCCATATAGCAGCCAAACTGTGCATGTAAAAACATACATCAGTCACTCTTCCGCTTAGGATTTGCCAAAGGATTTCTGATAAAACAGAAACACAGTTCAAATGTTTTCTTCAGTATGGTCTTAGTTCTCTTAATTCTTCAAGCTCTTCTCTTCCTTTGACTCCCACTGTGATCTAGCCCTCTGCAAGCCCTGAAGTTGACGGATTTGTTTTCCCATTTTTCTTAGTGTATAGGACAGCCAATAAAGATTTATTGAATTGATACACAATGAATAATGGTATATTATGTGACATTTTATAACAACTGGTAAATATTTGCCTTTTTTTCCCCCAATTATGCTACTCTAATATAATAAAGGAACTCTAATCGAATACTACGAATGAACCCATATGTTTTACTTATTTTATTATTTTGTTTTAGGAAAAAGAGATTCTGAACTTTTTTTTTAAGATTTTATTTATTTATTCATGAGAGTGGGGGGCGGTGGGTGGGCAGAGACACAGGCAGAGGGAGAAGCAGGCTCCATGCAGGAAGCCCGACACGGGACCCAATCCGGGGACTCTGGGATCAGGCCCTGAGCAAAAGACAGATGCCAAAACGCTAAGCCACCCAAGCTTCCCTGAACTATGTCTTTTAGACTTTTATGTGCATACCCTTTGGTCTGTCTACTGTTTAGAAAAATGATTCCTATATTGTATATTGTATGCTGATCTAACATTAAACTTTTAAATGCATTAAAAATGAAAAGTTAAAATGCATTCATAGTTTCTATATTATAATAATGTATTTTGTATATCTCCTTCATCATAAAACTACTGCTATTATAGGCAGGGAGGGAATTGAGATACTAACTTCTAAAAATACTTTCAACATAGATAAATAACAATTTATTGATATATGTTTGTTTCCCTGGAAAAAATCTTGAAGACAGTTGGTTTGATATTGAACTCTCTCTTGCATACCAGTCAACTGCTGATTAACCATAGTCTTGCTAAATGACCTTGAATAATTAGTTTTTATTTTTTTGCTTCCTTCTCCCTAAACATTTGAGCTATAGCTTCTGACTCAGTGGAAACACTCAGTATATGGTTTTGTTTGCTTTGTGAGGAGCTTAGAATAAAATCATTTGACCTGAACATTGTGAATCAAAGACTATTTTCACATTGGGTGTTATGCTATATGTTGGCAAATTGAACTCCAGTAAAAAATAAATAAATAAAAATTTAAAAAAGACAAAAAACCCCAAAGACTATTTTCATTAACATGAAAATATAAATACAAATTACAAGGGAACTTGTACTATATTTTAAAAAGTTTCTCTGCGTAGTTGTAGAGAATATGTACCCTGAATCTATCTGCCAAACTATCACATCTCACCAAGATTCCAGCAATACTTTCCCACCTGATTGGTCCCTCCCTTCCTTTCTATCTATCTATCTATCTATCTATCTATCTATCTATCTATCTATCTATTTATCTATCTATCTATCATCATCTATCTATCATTATCTATCTATCTATCTATCTATCTATCTATCTATCATCTATCTATCTATCTATCTATCTATCTATCATCTTTCTATCTATTGCTTTATTTGTTTATTTATTTGAAGGGGAGGATGGCGAGGAGAAGCAGACTATTCACTGAGCCTGTTGTAGGACTCAATCCCACGTCTCTGAGACCATGACCCAAGTCAAAATCAAGAGTCCAACACTCACCCTAACTAAGCCACCTAGGTGCCCTGTCCCCTTCTCTTGCTGGTCAATAATCCATTTCTATCCCAAAATGAGAGGGATTATTTTATTTCTTTTTCAAGGGGATTAGTTTAAAGAACAAATTATACTTCTGTTACTATCTATAAAAACCTTCAGTGGTTTGCAATTCCTCTATAAATTTGTATTTCTTGCCCCAGCCTAATGGCTCCTATTTCTTCAACTTAGTTTTCTATCACTCTAGAAATTATCCTCTATCAACCATGATTTACATGATATTCCTTAAAAATATCAAGCCTTTTCTAAGCCTTACCTCTTTTGCTCTTGATGCACTTTCTTCTTAGAATAATCTTCCTACAAGTCTTCAAAGCTGCTTCGTTTTGTTCCTCCAGGCCTTGTTGTAAATGTCACCTTCTTAAGGTCTTCTCCCATCTAACAAATATTTACCATCCTTTCTGGCTGCTTAGCACCATTTGAACACATTTCCTGTTAGAATTTCTTACCCTGATTTCCACTTCCCCAGTATGGAATTTAGAAAACAGACTTTCCTTAGCTGTCTTGAGGATGGGTCACAGACCTATGATTCAATCCTGCCAGTTAAAAAATGTCTATATGGGACTTCATATGCCTGAGATTGCTAAGGCTTTCCCCTCAATTATCCTCACTTCTTCTTCTATAGTAGCAGATGTTACCTGGGCACATGGCACAGCTTATCTGTCATGTTGTCCAAGCTCTTGTGTGGTAACATTGAGTAACTAGGTTCTGGCAAATGGCATGTGAGCAGAAGTAGCATTTAAAGGAAAGGAATGTACCCCCCCCCTTCCTGTCTTTCGTGTCTCTCTAAACCCAAGACATGAAAATGGAGCGCTATATTGAGAAGACCAGAGTGCTAGATAAAGGAATTTGGTCTCCTGAAATGAAGTTGTCATTTCAGCTCAAGCCTACTTGCACTCAGACTTCTGTGCCTGAAACTTCATTCTTTTATGAACCACTTTCATATTTACATCTTTGTTGTGCCAGCTCATACATGTTCCCTAATTAATATTTTTGAGTTCAGATACAAGAAAATGAGAATGGAAAAGCTGCTGCTTAGAATCTTTTAATTTTTATTTCCTTAGGTATTATTTGTTTATTGTTTTGTGTTACTCTTTGGTTGTTTGCTTTTCATAACCTGTAGGTGAGGTATTCATTTTCTGAAGACAGCAGGTTGCTCTAGTATTGCTCGTTGGACACAATAGCTTTGTTGCTCACGGTTGAAACCGTCAAGTGTCATTCCTGGCTTAGAACTGCTTGGCAATACCAGTTTCTTCTTTAGCTCTTTTTTTTTTTTTTTTTTTTTTTTTTTTTTTGCCCTGTTTTGTTGTGATGTTTTGTTCTGGTTCTGGAAGTCTAGCCTCAACCTTGTTCTTTAGTCTTCCAAGAATTCTGAGCTAGCCAGTATCCTTTTTTCTATTTATTCAGTCAAAGTCAGGTTCTGTTGCTTACACCTAAGAATCTTAAGGTAACAATCTGCCTAACCAACAGTTAACATAGATCTGTCTAGTACTGTCTAGTACTGTCCATTCCATTACCCAGTGTATTTCTTTGAATGCAGTTGTCAGATCTCTTTAGCTATTAACAACGGAGTAGAAGTTTCACAGACTATAAATTCATCTGTTCCTGAAAGGTAACTTTGTCCAGTGGTTATTACTTTCTATCTCAAGTGTCAGTGTGCTCACTTCCTACATTTCCAGGTAGTCAAGAGAAACCAAGTCATTTTGTATTCCTTCTGGCAATGTTTCCTATCTTCCTTCTTCCCATTTTTAGATCTAAATTCCTAGGGTTTTGTAAAAAGGAGCAGTAAATAGCCTATAGTTCCTGGAGTGAGACACAGCCTTTGCAAGGTAGCACACAAGAGAATTTTAATGTTCTACTCTTGGCTGGATATTAGGAAATTGGTTTTATCTCCTTAAATTTGTCTTAACGTCTGTGGTCTTCTGGGTTTCTTCTTCATCCTTCCAATTTAATTAATATTATTTTGCCTGTTGTAGTGAAACTGTTTAACTGTTTTTTTTTTAACTTATAGCTTGCCCCTTTTTAAGTTTATATATTAAGAAACTTATATATACATATATACACACATGTATGTATTAGGCCCTGGGACCTTCAGATTTAGGCTTTTGAAACTTCAGCCTTTGGAAATGCAAAAATATTTTTCTCAAACTCTTACCTCTTGCCACAAGTTTTGAAATCCCCATTTTTAAACTGAAATTAAAAATTGAATATGTATTTACTCTTGACATTTCTTTTTCACTCTCCTTCTCTGAGACTCTAAGAGTGGTATGCCCAATCCCTGGAATAGAAGAGTCATGTAGGAACTGTAACAACTATAAGGAGGAGTTTAGTTATAAATTCAATTTTATTTAGTAGGGTATTTTTAATATCTAGGTGTTCTATTTTTTTCCTTGTAAGTTCCAGCTGTTACAGATTTTTTAAAGAAATTAAAAATTTTTTTTGAATTTTCAAATCTATTTAAAAGGAAGTTGCTCATAAGCCTCTTCTGGTATTTTTCGTGTAGGTAGGCTCTGTAGCGATGTCCTCTTTTTTTTTTAATTGATATTGTTTATGTGTTCTCTTTATTATTGATCTTACTGCAAGAGACTATAAAATTTATTAATCATTTTAAAGAATAGACTTTTAGTATGATCACTTTGTTATATTTTTACTTTTAATTAATTTATGGATAAAAATAATTATTTTTATTAATTTAAGTAATTTTTATTACTTATTTCTACTTTTATTAAATCTGGTATTCTCTTTTTTTTTCCTGAATCCTTGGGATAGATATTTAATTGATTTATATTGCCTCCAAATTTCCTGTATATATGCATTTAAGTCGTCATATTTTTTGAAGAGCACCTGGGTGGCTCAGTGCTTGGGCATCTTCCTTTGGCTCAGGTCATGATCCCTGGGTCCTGGGATCAAGTCATACATTAGGCTCCCCATAGGGAGCCTGCTTCTTCTCCTGCCTATGTCTTTACCTTTATCTCTGTGTCTCTCATGAATAAATAAAATCTTTAAAAAAATTATTTGAGAATCACTTTCTTTGATAATTCTATTGGCTCTCCTGTATGTTTGTGTCAAATGATATTTATTTTTTTATTTTTGGTCACTCCTTTTGCCATTATATGTATGATTATCTTTTAGTTTGGTGCATTGTATTTGAAAGCCATACATTTTATTTTAGTGATTTGTATAAGTATTTTGAAACTGTGGGATATTTTGTTATAATCCCCTATAGACAATTTACCTTGCTTTTGCTTGACAGTGGGCTAGGGGTGTTTAAGATTATTTTAATTTAATTGGAAATTTAATAAAATAATGAAACAAACCTGAACTTTAATCCATATGAATAATTTTAAAAGTTTCTCTCCTCTAGTTCACCTGTATTCTCACAGTGTATTGCTACGGGAGCCTAATCATGGGGTCTGACACAAGAATTTTACCCTAGACTTATGATTCTTTCAGTATACTCTAAATAGACAGGAACTGTCAGATAATGCTAATGGAAAAGCAGTCCCTCTTGTGAGGCCTACTTTTTCAAGATTTGTTCTTTTTACATATCTTAACCCCACGAACCCTCACTCCTTGGTTGGCTCACTGAAGCTTTCAAGATCTTTATGTTTTTATAAATATTTTATTCTTTTTAAAGATTTATTTGATAGAGAGGGAGCATGAGTGGGAGCAGCAAAGGGAGAGGGAGAGAGAATCTCAAGCAGACTCTGCACTGAGTGCAGAGCCTGATGCAGGGCTCAGTCTTAGGACTCTGAGATCACGACCTGAGCAGAAACCAAAAGTCACACACTTAACCATCTGCTACCCAGGTGCCCCTTTATAAAGATTTTCTAGTTGTTTTCGATGGAAGAGTTAGACTGAACAACCAAGTTCATCATTACCAAATATATCTTTCAAGGTTCTCATTTTCCCTTCATTCCTCTATTTCCATATACTGTTATATTCCCATCACTTAAAGCACAAGCACTACTTTTATAGTTTTGTTGTTGTTGTTCAGGACTACTTTGGACAAATTATCTCAGTTATTGTTTCTTAAAAAACATTGTATATGTTATTTTTGATCCTGAAGAATATTTTGTTGTGTATTGAATTCTAAGTTTGCAAATATTTTCTTTAAACATTGTTTTCTGTCTTCTGTTGTTACTTGTGAAAAGATGACTGTCAATCTACTTGTTGCTTCCTTGAAGAAACTATCTCCTCACATTTGGAATAGTCTCAGGTATGTCTTCAACAATTACTTTTGCTAAATTGTTCTCCTTTCCTCTTGGAGCCTGAGTTGCATGTATACTGGACCTTCTTTTTGTCTCCTTAAACCTTTTATACTTGTATGTGTTTACCTTTGTGTTGGTTTTCTGTGATTGATTTTGATATTTTTGTTGTAACCTATCTTCCACTCTACTAATTCTCTTTTCAGTTCTGTCTAATAGGTAATTAGAAACATTTATTGATTTCTTCTTTTGGATTATATTATTTTTTATTTGTTAGTATCTAATATTAGAGATTGGTATGAATTAAAAAGGAGCTATAATCCCTTATGAATATCTGAAATATATCTGTTTTTTCATTACTTCAAAGATATAGTCCTTCACAGTCTCTTATTTGCTTTCAACTTCCAGTTCTGTCACCCTAGCCCCCAAAGACTGTAAGAAGTTTCTTTTAGCCTTCATGCATCTAGGTTACCCAACTTGAATTGGCAGTCTCAGATATTGGTAGTTATAAATGTCAGGCTTAACAGTGTCAGTGTTTGTCTTTCTTTTATCTTGTTTTAATAAATCTTCAGCAGAGAGGTGGTCCAATTTATACAATTTGTCATTTTCCTAAATGGAATTCCTCCTTAATCTATTTTTAATGCACAATTCTACTTATGCAATTCCTTATTTATTTGAGGATTTCTTTGTTAAATCATGAACATCTCTCCATGTATTAGTGTTTATGTAGCATGGACACAGATGCTAGGAATTCAGAAATAAAATGCAGAATCTTTCTCAAGAATTTTAGAGTTTATTATCATAGACAGTAATTATACAGAAAGTTACCATATATTTTGATAAGTGTTATGCAAATGAAGGCACTGAGGACTAAAGAAGGATCAGGAAAGTATTCTAAATCAGCTGGGGCTGCTAGGGAATGCTTCCCTAAGGAGTTAATTAGACTTGATAGTTGAATGAATAGGAGCTAGTCAGATAAAGTGGGGGAGAATTCATGTATGGGAGTTCATCTAAGAGGAAATTGTAAGATGAGATACCAAATTAGATCAGTGATAACTTGTTTGCAAGGTGGACTAAAGAAGCAGAAGATGCAATTCAAGGAAACTTTATATCCTACAAAATAACTTACATTTTGTCATGAATACAATGTAGAGGCATCAGGCATTTTGGAAAGAGAAATGACAAGGTCTGATTTTCATTTTAGAGGATAAATTTCAGAAGACATTTGTATGTATGAAATTATTAGATTAGAAGCAGTGTCTCAGTTATAACCATTGATGCTGAATGATATTTAGGAGATTAAATACAGAGTAATTTGTTGTAAATTGGATAAAGAAAAAGTAGAAAATATGTCAAGAACATTTATAGGCTTTCTTCTGGGGTGAATGCCGTATTGTATGCCATTAAATAGGATGGGCAATTCAATGAGAGAAATAGGTTTGGAAGGCCCTGGAAAGAAGTTAATTTTACATTTCATTTCAAAAGAGCTTTTGAGCATGTGTTAATCTAAAGCTTAGAAAATCCTGGTTTTGAATCATCTGGCTTAGTAATTTGAAGAGGAAATGTAATTGGCTTCAAAAGAAAATTAATATAAGATTACAATAAATACTCATAATTTAGCAGAAGAAATAATTAACCCAATTGCAGACTAGCCTAGTTCATAATTTGTTATTAAGATATGTTATTTACATATGTAGAGACTTTAATAAATGTCTGTGTAGACTGACATCAAGCTGTCCTTTCTTTTTCTTTGCTTTTTTCCTCTATTCCTTCCTTCCTTTTTTCTACTTTCTCTTTTCTTCTTTTTTCTATATGTCAGCATCAGAATTAAGAAAGCTTTAAAAAATTTATGTCATCGAAACTTTGTTATGCAACATGATTCTGGAAGCTATGGATCCCTAATGCTTTGAGTGAGCTTCATGGAAAAGGAAATATTGACAAAATAAGTGATTTTTTCAGGTTCTTTGTTTGGAAGTCTTTTATAGGTTAAACTTGTATTTACTTAGGCATAACATACATATTATGATGTGATACAAATTGTGATGATTGAGAGATCTTGCAATTTTATTGTTTTTATTATACATATTTCCTTCATTTTCTGGATTTTAAAAATTTACGTGCTTTCAAATGGTATCTTGAAAGATAATTATGATTATCTCATTCTTAGTTAAAAATTTATATTCTCAAACCTATTTTATCTAAATATTTCAATCATATTACTTCTTATTAATATTTTAAATGATGCAGTTGGAGGTAAGAGGTGGATATTGACCTAAAAACAATGAAGTGAATAATGCCTCTTGAGACAAAAAGAAAACAAATATTTACAGATGTAAAAGTGGTTATTCAAAACTTCTACTATGAACCAAATGGTGCGTGATTCGTATCAGATGTAGAGAAAAGTATTTACCAGTAAACTGTCACCATGAAATTTCATAGAAATGTAAATAGGCAATATCTAAATCTGATAAATGTGTTTTAATTCCTGGAAGCATTTTTCTTCAGTGTTTTTAATACAAGGCTTTCACTGACTTCATGGTTATCTGAAGGGCTTTTTGAAGATAATGCCAATAAATCCCCTTAAGGAACTGGGAGAAATTTGAATTGTGTTGTTATGATATTTTTATTATTCCAGTATCCCAGTGTACATATGTTTCATGTTTTTTAGATCACACATTTCTAAAAACTAAAACCTAAAATGTTCCACAGCCTGTGGTTGTTGCTTATAGTTATTATTTAATGTATCTGATATTGACTTATTGGACAGAATCTGTCAGTATGCATTCTGGCATAATTTTGATCATAATAACATAGGTGAATATTTAAAATTACAATAACAAGTTTTTGTCACAAGGGAATTTTAAGATGGTGTTGAACGCTGGAGATAAAATATGGCCAATGCAGTACTCCTTTGCTGAATTAATTCATAACAACATGTTAAGCTCAATCACAGAGATAGGTACAGGCCCGAGAGTGTGGGCATGTAACATGGTTTGGGTAAGCAAATATGAGCATGAAAAAATATTGTAGAACTGCTTTGTAGTTCAGAAAATGTGGGCATGAAAAAAAAATTATTTCAGAACTGCTATGTAGAAGTCACTTATTTCAAGAATGAGATTAAGCCCGGATGGCTCAATGGTTTAGTGCCACCTTCAGCCCAGGGCTTGATCCTGGAGACCTAGGATTGAGTCCCACGTCAGGCTCCCTGCATGGAATCTGCTTCTCCCTCTGCCTGTGTCTCTCTCTCTCTCTCTTTCTGTATTTCTCATGAATAAATAAATAAAATCTTTTTAAAAAAATTATCAGAGAGAACAATTAATATAGATAAAGACCCTCAATTTTTTTTTAATTTATTGTGGGTACTACGAATTTGCCAAAATGGAAACAAATCATGGTTTGTACCAGTATAATCATTTTGCTACACATAATGTAGCAAGATACACATAAGATAATAATCCTTTGATTCTCCACAGTGGTTCTTTCTTTTGGAACTGTATGTTGAGCCTTTGGACAGTAAGTAATATTTATTGACAAATGACAGCTTAAATGGAGGAAAATATGTAGGTATTGAAAAGACTTGAAAATATTTTATATGAGAAATAATTAAAGAAATAAGGTATGCTAAATTCTCAAAGTTTTGAGAATATACATTGCTATCATATATATTACAAAAGCTGGTTTTTTTTGTTTGTTTTTTACAATAGCTTTTTTATTGATATAGGAAAAATGTGTAGCTATTAAAAACTACCTAGGACCATCTAGTGGCTATTGTTGTAGAAAGATTGCTTTTGGCTTAATGAAAGTTTTTTAGGTACAATTTGCATAGTGTGAGACACATATACCTTTAATGCACAACTTGGGTTTTGACAAACATAAGCCCTCAGGTAACAAACATAAGCCCTAACATTTGTTAGGATAGAGAATACTTTCATTGTGTCAGAAAATTACTTCAGGACCACTTTCAGTCCATCCCTACCTACCATAACAACTACTGCTCTGATTCTGTCACCATAGAGGAGTTTTGTTGTTGTTGTTGTTGTTGTTGTTGTTGTTTTAATTAAAACTATCGTATGATCAACTAATCTTTGACAAGACAAGAAAGAAGATCCAATCAAAAAAAGGCCATCTCCAACAAATGGTATTGAGAAAACTGGGCAGCAACATGTAGAAGAATGAAATGGGCCACTTTCTTACAACATATTCAAAAATAAAATCAAAATGGATAAAAGACCTAAATGTGAGACAAGGAACCATAAATATCCTAGAGGAAAACACAGGCAGAAACCTCTTTGACCTTGGTCCCAGCAACTTCTTACACATTGCCAGAGGCAAGGGAAACAAAAGTGAAATGAACTACTGGGACTTCATCAAGATAAAAAAGCTATTGCACAATGAGGGAAACAAGCATTAAAAAGCCTACAGAATGGGAGAAGATACTTGCAAAAGATATCTGATAAAGGGTTAGTTAGTATCCACAATCTGTAAAGAATTTACCAAACTCAACACCCAAAAAACAAATAATCCAGTTAAGAAATGGACAGAAGATATGAATAGACACTTTCCAAAGAAGACATCCAGATGGTTAACTTGCATGAAAAGATGCTCAACATCACTCATCATAGGAGAAATACAAATCAAAACCACAATGAAATACCACCTCACACCTGTCAGAATGGCTAAAATCAACAACTCAGGAAACAACAGATGTTTGTGAGGATGTGGGAAAAGGGGAACCCTTTACACTGTTGGTGGGAATGCAAACTGTAGAGCCACTGCAGAATGCAGTGGCGGGATTCCTTAAAAAGTTAAAAATAGAGCATCCCTATGATCCAGCAATTGCACAAAGGATACAAAAATACAGACTCAAAGGGGAACATGCACCCCAATGTTTTTAGAAACATTATCAACAATAGCCAGACTATGGAAAGAGCCCAGGTGTCCATCGACTGATGAATGGAAAAGGAAGATGTGGGGAATATACAATATTTTGTTTATGATTTTCTGTTTCTACGGTTATGATTTATGGTTGTCTGTTTCTATATAATTGTCACAAAACAACAATTATTACCTTTAACAGTTCTGATTATTGGCTGGGCTTAACTGAGCAATAATCAATTCAGGGTTTTTCCTAAATTCATGGTCAGATTGATAGTGGGACTGGATGTCCCAGAATGGCTTAGTCTCATGCCTGGAAGTTGATGTTGGATATCGGCCAGGTTTTTATCTGGCTTGTTAGCGAGCATGCCAACAGTTGGCTTTTCATGTAGCTTGGATTTCTCATGGCATCATGACTGGGTTGTATGAGAGGCCAGATCAAGAGAGAATGTTCCAAGAGACTCAAGAGGAAGCTTCAGGTATTCTTATGAACCAGCGTTGGAAATCATGAAACTTCCATTGATATATTCCATCAATCAAAAGCAAATTACAAGAACAACACAAAATTCAAGGAAGAGGATAACATAAGGGAATGAGTAATAGGAAGTGTGTTTAATTAGGCAGTCATCTTTGGGAACAAACTACCCCATCACTCTATTGTTGATGAATATTTGGGTTTTCAGTTTTTGCCTATTCCTGTTCAAGCTGCTAGGAAGATTATTATACAAGTCTTTTTTGGACATATATTTCTTTTCTCTTAGGTGCATACCTAGAAATGGAACAGCATAGAGTAAGCATAGTTTAAATTTCCAAGAACTATCAAGTCAGCTCAGTGAACAGGGAAGCAGAGCAAAAGGAGGAAACAAAATGTGCAGCAGAGGAAACTCAAGAATATGGGTCAGTGTTGTGACATTGAGGGGCTGGGGATTAACAAGAGAAAATCTGGGGAAGAAGCTGTATGCTAGGTTAAGACTTTGGGATCTTATATAAATAATGAGGGACTGTTGAAAGGTTTTAAGCAAGGGAATGACACAGTTTTGAGTTTAAAAAAAATCTCTCTAGTCAAATCGTGGAAAATGGACTTAAGATCGATAAATGAAGATATTTTAGATCTCTGAAAAATAGTGTTGGTGGCCACAGAGACAGAGACATGTGGATAATTTGAGGTATAATTAGGAAACCATATTGATAGGATTTGGTTTTGAATTGGAAGCAATAAATGAAACAAGGTCAGATCTATGACTAGGGAAACTGGAAGGTCAGTGGTTTGTCTCTCTGACATGGAGAACATCACAGGGGACATTTGGTGTTGGGAAATAAATTAGTTTAGTGTTCAAGCTGCTGAATTTCAACTATTTTTATGAGTAGGCACTTTTTTGTAAGGAGTTTGGTATGTGAATCTGGAGCTCTTGTGCAATATCTGAATTGGAAATGTAAATTTGGGAGTCAGTTGGCTCAGGATATATTCATACAGAGAGTGGCTGGTATGAGAAGCATATAGTACACAATAGCTTATCCTTGAGTTAGGCTTTCCAGATATGAAACCTGGTACACATGACCCCTGGGTGGCTCAGCGGTTGAGCACCTCACTTTGGCCCAGGGCATGATCCTGGGGTCCCAGGATTGAGTCCCACATCAGGCTCTCTGCGGGGAGCCTGCTTCTCCATCTCTGCATCTTTCTCTCTGTCTCTCTGTCTCTCATGAATAAATAAATAAAATATTCACGAGACACACAGAGACATAGAGAGGTAGAAGCAGGCTACCCGCAGGGAACCTGATGTGGGACTCGATCCTGGGACTCCAGGATCATGCCCTGGGCCAAAGGGAGCCACTCAACTGCTGGGCCACCCGGTTCTCTCTAAATAAAATCTTTAAAAAGAAAGAAAGAAAGAAACCCAGTGTACTTTATCCTAGATTAATGTCCTTGGACAAGCCATTTAACATTGTTTTGTTGCACTCATGTGTAAATGGTAGATGATGATAGTTTCTACCTTTTGCAGTTATTGTGGATAGTCAGTGAATCACTACATGTAAATGACATTGAGGATTTTCAAGTTTAAAGCAAATGTTCTGGGACGCCTGGGTGGCTCAGCAGTTGAGCATCTGCCTTTGCCCCAGGGCGTGATCCAGGGATCTGGGATGGAGTCCCACATTGGGCTTCTTGCTGGGAGCCTGCTTCTCCCTCTGCCTATGTCTCTGCCTCTCTCTCTCTCTTTGTCTCTCATGAATAAGGGAATAAAATCTTAAAAAAAAAAAAAAAAGCAAGTGTTCCATGAACATTGTTTCTTTCAATTGCTGTTAATATTGCTAATATGAATAAAACTTAAAAATAACCTTTGTTATATAATATAATTTAAAGAATAAGCATGAGAAAGACACAAAGGGGACTAAGTAAAGGCAAGAGAGAAATATCCAAGGAGGTAAAAGAAAAAAGAACTCATAAGTGTATTTAATATAACATATATCACGTAAGAAAGAAAATAGAGAAGGTTATTTAAGACTGAGAACATAAGATAAAACTTGTATTCATAAACAGGCTTGTAAAATTAAATCATTATTATCTTAACATTCATTCACTATAGGGATGAGCATGTTACTTTCTGAATGTTTGAAAAGAGGGAGAAAAGGGTTAGTGCATGCAGGTTAGTGTGAAGAGAGTATGTAATGAGGCATAACATTTTATCTACATTGCATTTTTTTTTTTTTTAGCTAATTTGGAATTGTTTTTGAGTGGCTGGCTTCTATCTATACAAAGTAGAGTATTTTACAATACCTGGCAGTAGAGATGACTTCTTCCAAATGAGGAACTTGTTATATGTTTCATCTTCAAATCAATACATCATCTTATGAATGGGAATCGAAACCACCTAACTGTATCAGCATGAACACAGGTTTCTTATTTTAAGTGTATAAAGAGACTATTGTTATTCTTTTGAGAAAAATCATGCTGTGCAGTTTTTCTGTATATGTTTTAGAAGCATATGAAGCATGCTGCCAGGACTGTTCTATTTCAAAGCCTGATTCACTTTGTAAATGTTATAACTGGCCATATTAATGGGCTTGGGGTGGATGTGGATGTTGGGGGTGTTGCAAAGATAATAAAGGGGCTCTGATGAATTAAGTATATGTGTTCCTGTGGGGCGATGGAAATAGAATAGAATCATAATGAAATTTCAACCCTGCAGCTGTATTTCACCTGAAACATTCTGTTCATAGGATTTTTCTCTTCCTTAGGCTTCTAACTAGCTGAGAGGAATATAGAAGATAAGCTTCTCTGAGACAGAAACTCTAATTTTCAATGAATAAACTTATTCTCATATATAGGTATATATAAAAAATAAACATTTTGCTTTTCAAAAGTTAAGTACCTTACTTAGCAATATTTTATATAACAGCATGCAGCACATATTTTAGCATGTGTAATGATCCTTTTAATATAGAGAGAATTATGTGTAGCAGTATCCGACTTGTTTCCCAGGGAAAATACCAAAACTTATTCTCTACTAATTTTTATGTGTTCCTTCATAATAAAAACTATTTTGCAGTTCTTTCATCTGATAATTTAATGTTTATGATGCAAACTATGAGGACTTGGTTTGGGGGATGTGGTTAAAAGTTACATAAGGAATAAAATGTCTTAGATTAAAATATTTAAAATAATTGTTGATCACTACCTAATTAGAAATACCATTATGGAATATCATATCAAAGTCACAAAACCCCCATAAAGAGCAAGCTCTTAGATAAATTGGCAGATTATGTATTTACTCCAAGTCCTTTCCTTCCTTTGCTAGAGGGATTTGTCCATCTCTACTTACTGCATATTCCCACATGACCTAGAGACTTGATCCTTATTCTCTTGTCAGTCTTTTTCATATGACTTTCTCTGGCCAGTAAAACAGGAGAGGAAGTAACTTCATACCACTTCTGAGAAGAAGCTTAAAATGCCATGTGTGTTTCTGCTAATTCTCTGGCAATTTACTCTACCGCATTAATGTCATAATCCAAATGGAGGTTTCTTTTTCATTCAGGTGTTTCCTGGATTCTGAAATGAAAACAGAACATGGAGAGAGCAGAACCCCTAGCTTGTACATAAGCAAGGAATAAAACTTCATTGTTAGGCCACTGACATTTTTTACTATAGTAAAGCTGACTAATATAGTATGTCTTGTTAAAGACTCTATTGTTTGTTTTGAAAGTAAATCAATAAGGGGTTTAAGATGAGTAGCAATTACTTCACAGTAATTCTGTGAAGTACTTCTCCAGGGCAGTGACTAAATTTAATTTATATTTGAATTCTCAAGGTTTAATATGCGGTATGACACATAATTGGTAATTAAAAATTATCCACTGACTGAGGGGTTGATCAATGAATGAATTAATGAATGTATGAGTGAATGAATGATTGATTGAATAAATGCCACACCTGAAAGTAAGTACATTATATTAGGTACTGGAGACTCAATAAGAAATAAATATCCTCAAGGAATCATAAAAGATGCAAGGAAAATTTAATGAATTAGTGAGAATATATACTGAGAAACATAGTGGTATGAAATTCAAAGATCAGAAGTCTAACTCACGGTTCATAATGGGTCTAATTAGAGACTGTTAGAGAAGAATAAGAAAATGAATTTCCAACCAAACACTTTCTTGTAGTTTCCCTCCATTACAAGAATGGTATGTTCCTAATGGGGCTGCTTCAGGTTTTTAAACGATTAGTCCTTTAAATTTGAAAATATACAACACCCAATTAGAATTGAAAGCTATTAAAACTCTTTCTCAGCATCAGAAGAACAACATCCTGATTTGTTTTCACATCCCTAAACTATGTTTTTTGTAAAAGATATAATAAAAATAATAGGAATACATTAAAATAGTCCATAAATTACATGTAATGTACAAACAATAATGTTTTCTTAGTACTGCACTCAAAATATACATTGATTCTCTGTATCTTTCAGTATAAATGATATAATTTTAACAAATACTGTATATTTTATGTTGAGTTATTTTTACATTTTTTCTATCTCAATCAAATGTGTAGGAAACCGTATCATTACTTATGTTCACTGCATTAGATGAATACTGGAATCTTCACTCAGTTGGGTAGCTAAAGGGATGCAAAACATTGTCTTGCATCCCAGAAAATCGCCTGCATTTTTGAGCTACATTATCTGCCTCAGCAAACGCTGTCATTCTGCTTGGGTTTTCACTCCAAGTTGTCAGCTGCAGGGAAACCCGGATTAAACTATCCAAACTACAAAGCGGGGAAAATAATTAAAGCTGTCTGACACTAAACTTAACATGTAGACTTTAATTTGTGAAATGGTAAATATTAGCCTCTTCCTTGATCTCTACCATCTAGAACTCCCAGGGGAGAAAGCAATTGGATTCATTCGTAAAGCTTCTCTGAAGACAGGCAAGCTATAAAAATGCACTACTTTATCAGAATTCTTTGGAGATTTTATGTGTACACACTTCATTGATTATCAGTTTTCTGATGAGGCTTGCTGGAGTTTAGGAAGCTCCCTAGAAAAAGATTTTTGTTCCCTGGGAAATGAAATCATGGTCTGTTAGCTTGGAAACAACAAAATAGTGAAGGAGAAGTAATGGGATAAGTGGATTTTGCATGTGAGGTTTAGCATCCACCTTAGCATCAGCTGATGGACTAGTGAGGATTTCCTGACCAATAATTCAGCAATAAATTTGAGTGTGAAATTTTTCATTAAATATTCTTCACCTGTATATATGCTATATTTAGGGGGATTTCATTTCACATATATTCATAAAAAATGAATACTAAGTAACTGCAATATTTTTCAACATTTGCAGATGAATATGGGAGGGATAAATGTGAAGATACGATTACTTTAAAATTTTGGTAACTAAGGAATGTAATAATCTAACACTCACATATAAAAGCAGTACACAATAGAAATCACATATGGTGTGAGTTTAAAAAAGGATCATAGACTAATTTATGGAGTAGAATATAACTGACTGTATATCACAACACAATCTTAGTGTGCCTTCACTAAGCTACAAATAGTTGTATCTCTTCAGTGAACATACAGTAAAGGTTTTTTTTTAAATTTTTATTTATTTATGATAGTCACACACACAGAGAGAGAGAGAGAGAGAGAGAGAGACAGAGACATAGGCAGAGGGAGAAGCAGGCTCCATGCACCGGGAGCCCGACGTGGGATTTGATCCCGGGTCTCCAGGATCGCGCCCTGGGCCAAAGGCAGGTGCTAAACCCCTGCGCCACCCAGGGATCCCAGTATAGTAAAGTTTAAGTAGTTTGAAATGCATTTCTGAGGCTTATCACTGTAACATTACTACAAAACATGCAGGATGTCCTATACTTTTCCTCTTCCTTTAAAGTTGAAATCTGGGGATCCCTGGGTGGCGCAGCGGTTTGGCGCCTGCCTTTGGCCCAGGGCGCGATCCTGGAGACCCGGGATCGAATCCCACGTCGGGCTCCCGGTGCATGGAGCCTGCTTCTCCCTCTGCAACTTATAAAGTTGAAATCTATTTCATTACAGTGCTACAATTAATTTAGAATCTCTGGTTGCTGAAACAAAATACTATGCTGATTAGTTGGTTAAAACAAGAAAAATTATATATTATGAATGTAAGTATTGTCATTTGTAGGTATTAATCATATCTATTCTCTTTTCCTAATCAGTAATGCACTAAAATGATCCAGTCTCTTGGTAATGTAACTGATTTCTGCAGAAGATACACAATGAAGAACAGAAATGTGATTTTTGGAAATTTGAGATTAAAACATATACAGAAGACTTAGTTTAAAGAAAACTGGCCCGTAAAATAAACTGTAAAACTTCAGTATTTTTCCCTTGCATTTTGAAACGGGAATAACAGCCCTTACTTTTGAAATAAGAGTAATGCCAAAAAAAATTTAAGCTTGATATTATAGTTTTATATTAGAGTATAGGAAAAATTACCTAAGCAAAGTTATCTATTTTTTAACCTGTTTATAGCTTGATTAATTTTTTCAGTTATAACCTATGGACTCATTATATTTGCTACTCTATTTAGCTAGCATTTTTTTAGGCTATGCCTGAGTTTTTGTTAAGTCTTAATGTAAATACATTTCAAATTTGCTTTTGCAGGTTAATCTATAGTGAAAATATATTTTTTAAAATATTTTCTAAGTTTTTTTTTTTTTTTTTTTTTTTTTCTTGAGAGAGAGCAAGAGTGAGAGAGAGCATAGAGGGAGAGAGCAAGGTGGACTTCCTGCTTAGTAGAGGTATCATGACCTGAGCCAAAGGCGTATGCTTAACTGACAAGGCCACTCAGGTACCCTTTATAAAATTCTTACTTATTTTAGAAAGAGAGAGATCACAAGCAGGAGGGGCAGCAGGAGAAGGAGAAAGAATCTCAAGTAGACTCCACACTCAAAGCTCAGAGCCTGACGTGGGCCTTCTCTCAGGACCCTGAGATTACAACTTGAACTGAAAGCAAGAGTCAGATCGATGGTTAAGGAACTGCACCACGTAGGCACCTCAAAAATATTTTTATATTTTAACATTCCTCGAGCTTTGATGGCATTGGATTGTATATAGAAAGCCAAACATGTGCATGTGTTACATGTATATGCTTCTCATGAAGTAATAATTAGTATTTCCAATTAAATATAAAGTGACTTATGTTTTGACTTTGAAATGCTTTTATTACAATAAATTTTCTCTGTTGTTTTACTTATGACGTACATTTTTACTTATTTAAGATACTGCTCTCCTAAACATTGTCTGTTTTATGCTTGAAATTATATACAGAAGACAAAAATATAACAAAGAAGTGCTGGCTCTCTCTGTATGAATATTTTTCTGGTCAGGAATTTTGATGTCATTCAAATGTGATGTCAAATAAAAAACAAATCTGCACTTAGTAAGGAGAGACTTTATTCAAAATGATATTGCAAGAATTGGGAAAGCAGCTATTGCAGGAGAGAGAAGGCCATAAGATTTGACCATAAGATTTGTAAGTGTCTCAAGAGTTAGACAAAAACTGTTTTTCTTTTAGTTGCCCTACATTTTAGAGGTGGAATTAGCTTTAAGGATTTTTGAGAAGAAATGGCTTTAAAGTGTTTGAAATATTTCCTATTTGACAATGAAAATAAGGCTAATTTAGAATCTTTCAGGTTCATCTTTTTTAAAGGTTTCATTTATTTATTTGAGACAGAAAAGAAAGAGAGAACATGAGCAGGGGCAGAGGAGCAGAAGCAGAAGGAGAGGAAGAAGGAGAAGCACTGAGCAGGGAGCCCAATGCGGGGCTCCATCCCAGGGCCCTGGGATCGTGACTTGAAGCAAAAGCAGATGCTTAACCTACTGAGCCACCAAGGCACCCCCATTCATGTTCATTATTAAAATGATAACTATTTAATAATGTTCTTTCTCATTTTGCACTCTATATGCAAATTCTCCCTCTGTTCAGCCTTTAATACTTTTTTGCACCCCTCTTAGAAATGTACCATATTCAATCTTATATTATGCATATTATGTACCAGTGTTTTATTTCTTATTAGATTGTAGCACCTTGAGAATGGTGTAGTGGAAAGAAAGTTGACTTTTAGTAACTATACATTTGTATCGTTAATGCAGTTTCTCACCTGCTTTGAGATAATGGGAACTGGAACTAACAGGTAGTGGTAACACAGATGATGGACAATATAAAGATTTGAGATATATATAAAAAAAACTTTGATCATTATATGTATACTTTGCTAGTTTTGCTCTACATTTTTTATCCACACAAAAAGTAATTTGCATTGATGTTCTAAAAGTCAGGTATTAGGACAATGGCACAGAGAGTAGTTTCAAAGATAGACAAACTGCCATGACCTATAAAATTGATATATTTGTGATTTTCAAAATTCATCATGTTCAGGGCAGCCTGGGTGGCTCAGCAGTTTAGCGCCTGCCTTCGGTCCAGGGCCTGATCCTGAAGACCCGGGATCGAGTCCCACGTCAGGCTCCCTGTATGGAGCCTGCTTCTCCCTCTGCCTGTGTCTCCGTCTCTGTCTCTCTGTCTCTCATGAATAAATAAATAAAATCTTAAAAAAAAATTCATCATGTTCGTTCAGCTCTAAGGAATTACAATTATCTAATCAAGGCAGGTAGACATTCTCTGTATGTTCATTACAATATGAAAAGAGAGGTTGTAATCGGTGCATAATAGAAAGTGCAATCTAACAGTTTTCCCAAGAAATGTTGTCTCTATTTATTTGAACCTTGTAATTAGCACATATGAGATATTCCTTAAAGTCATCTTGATTTTATTTTTTATTCTATAAAAATTATTATTAAAGACATTTTGGTTGATCATTTATATATTTGTGTGTGTGTATGTATAAAAAAGAATTTATATATCTAATTTTTAAAAGATTTTTAATTTATTTATTAGAGACACAGAAAGAGTAATAGAGGCAGAGACACAGTCTGAGGGAGAAGTAGGCTTCCTGCAAGGAGCCCAATGTGGGACTTGATCTCCGATCCCAGGATCATGCCCTGGGCCAAAGGCATGATCAACCACTGAGCCACACAGGCATCCCTACATATCTGTTTTGAAGTAAATAGTTTTCATTTGTATTTCTTGTGTAGTACTTAAATATTAAACATTTAGGAAATTAATACATCAATTTGAAACAATTTATATTGCATCTAGGTATAGATTTTAACATTTTACATATTTATGCCTATAGAACTTATTGAGCAATAATGACATATTTTACTGCATGCATAGCACTTCATGTATTTGATTTTACTTATCCTCATAACAACACTAACTTCATTTTTCAAATTAAGCAACTGAGGATATGGTAACTTGCAATATATTTATCTGTTGAGCCAGCTAATAAATGCCAAAGCTTGCTTGGATGCAAATCCAGGTATACCCAGTGTTCAAGTTTGTGAAAGATTTTGCACTTACATACAGGTGCACTCACATATAATTTAACATGTTTATCTGACTTTATTAATACCCACATGGGTCATAAATATTTATGTATATGTTTTGTGTGGATTTCCATGTATATAGTAGTAAAGAAAAAACATGGATTATATAGAATTATTTATATACTCATGATATTTTAATTGTAAATATATGTCCATTTAACAAAATTACTTGTGGTTTTGAGTTTCCCATTTAAAAGAATATAATGCATTTTCAGAAAAAAATCAGTTGGGTGGGTCATTCATTCCATTTCTATATGTATGTCACATGTCTAATACATGATAATAAAAACAAAACACTGACACTGAATAAGAAAATATGGTAGTCTTTATTTCCCAGTCTTCAAATGAAAATGAAATTCCAATGTTTTTTAAAGGAAACAAATCCTAATGATCTAACTGTAAAAAAAAGTTGCACTTTATAATTTCTTTACTTTCATAACAACACATTCTGTTTGCAAATTGCTTCCTTTCTGTAGATTTGGTACTAACAATACACATTATATTTAGAAAATATCATATATTACTACTTAGATGTGTGAATTAAAGCATATACATATTATTTGTATTCTTATAAAATGGAGTAGAAAATAATATATCAAAACAACTGCTACCCAAGCCTGCATTCCTATAGTTAATTGACTGTTAACTTTGGGGAAAAAGCAACTTTTATTATGCATGCAGATATGATGCTACTTAGAAATAAATAAAGTGGTAAGAACGTGATTTGTTTCTGTAGATTTAAATTTTAGGGCATTATTTACACGCTAGGTGGCTTTGACTGAAAATAATTTTAGATAATTGTACAATAAATAAATATAAAACTGTAATTTCATGGATGCTATTTCAAACACAATTAACATAAAACAATTATGAATATCTTTTCAAAATTAACACAGCAACTCAGGCATAGTTATCTGCAAATGCCACACTGTTATTTTCTTATTTTGTTAGTGAAAACCAATTTAAATTATACTATACAAAAATGCATGTACATTTGGAAATTTCTATCACCTGAAGAGGGTTTATATACATTTACTTAATTTGAAAGTCTTTTTTTGCGTAGAAAGGTCATCAATTTATTACATTTGAAAAATAGATAGATTTTTAAACAAATTTTTTATGTTAACTTTTTATACTTTCCCTCACAAATTTATCTTAGGGATGCCAAATTCAATAGTTATTTAAAGAAATTGAAACACATACAGATATATAAACCCCTTAGTTAAGATCTGTTACAAGTGAATTTTTCAATTTTTTAAAATAGTACAACATGTTCTTGTGATGTATATGTCTTATAAAATATTTTATGGGTATTTAAAATATGCTCAGTACAGTGGTAAATTAAATAAGCACAATAAGGTTTTTCATGTTTAAAATATAGGACATTACTATTTCCATATATAAAAATATATGTTTTTAATAGAAACATAAAAGAAATATAAAACAACTTATTTATGAATAATTTATCTTTTTCTCGCAGGGGAATATAAGCATAAATCTTTTAGATAAAAATAGAATATCTGTCTCTTCAGTTTCTTCTAATATTAGATTTCTTCCTACCTTTTAAGGGTGGTTTAAACACCTTTCCTCCAAAAATTCTTTTTTTTTTTTTTAAGATTTATTTATTTATTCATGAGAGACATACAGTGAGAGAGGCAGAGACACTGGCTGGAGAAGCAGGCTCCCCATAGGGAGCCCAATGTGGAGCTCGATCCTGGACCCTGGGATCAGGATTGAACCGAAGGTAGGTGCCCAACCCCTGAGCCACCCAGGTGTCCCTCTTTCAAAAATTCTTAAAAAAAAAAAAAAAAAAATCCATGTATTTTGTGGAATTGTAACACTTGTTTTACACACATAATTTACAAGTCTGTGTTGCTTATCCTGCTGGTATCAACGACTCATTGTCATTTTAACCCTACTGATTGTGCTAAGGCTTAAGAGTTGGTAAACTCTTGCTTTGTTTAAAAAAAAAAAAAAAAAAAAAGGCCAAATCGAAATAGAAAAGAATTGACTAAAAGCTTTGAACCTCTACTCTTGCTCTCTGTATTTGTACTGAATTCAGATTTAGATTTTATGAGTAGAAAATAAAATAATTATATTGACCTTAAAAATATTGACAGCAATTGGGACATGTGGGTGGTTCAGTTGGTTAAGCATTTGTCTGGTGATTTCAGCTCAGGTCATGATCTCATGGTTGGTAAGATGGAGTCCCACATTGGGCTCTAGGCTCAATGAGGAGTCTGCTTGAGAGTCTCTCCTTCTGACCCTCCCATCACTCATGAGCTTTCTCTCTCTCTCTCAAATAAATAAATCTTAAGAAAAAAACATTAACGATAATCTTTGGTAAACTTGCTCTTTGTTAGGTACAGTGTTAATTCTTTGATAATCAGTTTCTCCTTTAATTGGATCAATTTAAGTGTGATTATATCTTTACAATGTCATATATTTATTTATATTTAGATATAAAATGCAAAATAATATATCAAAACTACTAAAAACCTGCATTGATATAGCTTATGAATACAATAATATATAATAGTTTATATATATAATGATAAATATCTAATAGTTTATGTATGTAATACTATATATACATTTAGCAGTTATATATATCATAGACATAAAGTATTATTATCTCTATTTAAGGGAATTTTTTTTTAAAGATTCTATTTATTTATTCATGAGAAACAGAGAGAGAGAGGCAGAGACACAAGCAGAGGGAGAAGCAGGCTCCATGCAGGGAGCCTGGTGCAAGACTCAATCCTGGGTCTCCAGGATCACACCCTGGGCCAAAGGCAGGCACTAAACTGCTGAGTCACCCAGGGATCCCCTATTTAAGGGAATTTAAAGGCATGCAGCTAGAGAACCAGAAATAGAGTATGCCTGACTTAAGTTCGCATTGCATATATACCACTACAATATATATAAACATCCCCTCCCCGAAAAAATATTGAGTACCTACTATACTTGAAAATGTCCCAAAGCATTGTGGGAAATATACAAAAATGATGGTATAAAGATGTGGTCATCAAAATCTTGCCAAAACTTTGTGAAAATTAAATCACTACATACTAACTTGAGTGACTTCAATGTCTGTCCCTCACCCAAACAAAAGGAAAACTTCTTACCCTCGCCTACCAAAACCAATTGATAGCCCCTCTGTGAAACCCACAGTGCTTTTTCCTATAAGTGTCTTATTGCTTTCTGCCTATGTTTCCTTAAAATATTACAAGGTTTAACACTTATTTTCTCATTATGTGTTTCCTTACCTTTATTCCTACATGATTATGAGATTCTGGAGAAGAGGGGATTAAGCTTTTCTGTACATCTACATATGTGTATTATTATGTGCAGATTCTTAGCCATAATATTAATAGTATCTTTCTAAATAATTGGGAAAGTAATTAATCATTCATTATACTGTGCATTTTGTTGGAATGGTAGAAATGTTACAAAGGGAGGGAGATCAATTTAGTGTAATCAAATAAAGCCGTAAGAAATAACTGAAACAAAGATACCTTTGAAGAATAAAGTGTGGATAAATATAGAAAAAAAATGAAAGAACATCTAGACTAAGGAAGAACTGCCATAAGAGGGGTTCCTGGGTGGCACAGTCGGTTAAGCATCTGCCTTCAGCTCAGGTCATGATCCCGGAGTCCTGGGGTCGAGCGAGCTCCACGTCGCGCTCCCTGCTTAGCGGGGAGCCTGGTTCTGCTTCTCCCTCTGCCTCTCCCCGCTGCTTGTGCCCTCTCTCTCTATCTTTCTCTGAAATAAATAAGCAAGTATAATAATAAAAAAAAAGAACTACTGTAGGAATATATTTTCTGTAAGATGATTGAATGATTGATGAAAATTGAAGTTTTTCCGAAGAAGGCACTTTGTACTGAAACCTTAGGTAAATAATGAAATTGTGAGGGTCAGAAAATGAAGGGTCTTCAAAGGAAGCAAAATAGTTTAATGAAGTTCTGGTAGATGATCAAAGTGACTAAAGAAACTATTTGATCATAAGTGTCAAATTCTAAAAGTAGTGGCTTAGGAAAATAATCTATGACAGATAAAAGAAATGCAAATCAGTAAGATTAACCTGAAGGAATTCAATTGTTTAAGCTTGAATGTGTGTGAATCTCCACTAGGAGAATAACAATGGGCATGAAGATCAAATTGAATCATTTTAAGGACAATTGTAAAACATATTTCAAGAACAAAAATTAAATAATCCATGACAGTTTGTATTTGGAAGTGAGAGAAAGAGATGACTCAAATTACAGTCTATAAGGTAGAGAACTGAGGGAATGATGGCAATAATAGTCAAGAAAGATAGATGTTAATGTTTAAAACATATGTTTTAATATGTCAAGTTAAATTTTTTTTTACCATTTTTAAAGAAGATTTTATTTGTTAGAGAGAGGGAGAGAGCACTAGAGCACTAGTAGGGGGAGGAGAAGAGGGAGAGTGACAAGAAGACTCCTCACTGAGTATGGTACCCAGTGCAGAGCTCGATCTCAGGACCCTAAGATCATGCCAAAATCAAGTCAGACACTTAACCAACTGAGCCACCCAGGCAACCCAAAATTGTTTTTACCATTTTAATTGAAGCACTACAGACATATAGTATCCAAAGTCCTTATAGCAATTGTATTCCTTATTTGTACTATATGAAAATATCACTTTCCTTTTGAAAGGCATTTGCCTTCCTAAACATTTTTTTCTGATACAGTTAAATTATCACTAGTTTTGAGACCTGCAGAAGCCATATTATTCAAGGTATAAGAATAAAGTTAGTCCATGATTACCGACACGTAATGAACTTTAGTCTATTTCTTATAGTGAAGATTAAACAGTATGTAAAAGAACATTATATATTAAAAAACTCAATATACTTGAAATTTAAGACTTTACAGTTGAATAATATCTTAACACTCTGAAAACTTTCTTTCTACCACTGAGCTTTTTAGAGCATTAAAAAGCAGCTGTCCAGCATTTCAAAGTATTAAAGAAGGTTATAAAGAGCTTTGGATCGCCACTGCAGCCGTTCATACATGAAATTTGAGAAGGCTTTTGTGGGCTGGATGTAGTAGGTAATTAATTTGGGAAAATTCCAGAGGTTAAGACCAGATGAGCTGTTTCACTTCTTCTGGACCTGGTGCTGCTGATAAATGGTTGAGAAGTTTCTGTTTATGGAAGAAAACTTCCATAAGAGTTCTGCTTCTCCAAGAGGAAAACTAAAAATCACTATGAAACATGGGTAAAATTTCACAACACAAATAGAAGGTTGCCATTTTGCAATGTGGATTCTTCTAAGTGACAACTTTTCCACATAAATCATGGAGGTTTTAGCTCAGAGAATAAGAAACTGATTATCACAGAGCTTTAATGAGAATGATAGGGGTAAGTAAACAGTGTACAATGTACCATCAAGTTCTTTAAAGTAGTACTTAATCTAAGAGACTCATAAAACTTTAATATATAAGTCAATAATTGTTACTTAGGGGGGGAAAGGCATTGGCTTCAAAATTCCAATAATTTAATGTCTGCACTTGTGAGATACTAACGAAATAATGTTAAACTTCTATAGGAGACAATGTTTGCTAGTAAAAATATAATCGGTAACTCCCTATGGATGTATAGTCGAGTTCTGTAAAATTTAGCCTAATAGATAATTATGGTATATCTGTGATTTTGTCATAATAATTTTATTAGAAGTGTATTGAAATTTCTAATGTCACATATTCTAAGAAATTTGTTTAGAAACTGCAATTAAATAATTCAGAAATAATTAATTCAGAAGACAACCCATTAAATTATAACCCTCCCCACAGGTTAACTTGGTGCCAAATGTATTGTTTAATTTATCATTCTTAGTATTTTTAGACAGCCTCAAGGCAGAGAATGAAGTAATAATAAATAGGGAATAGTGGATAATTAGAGAAGGAAATGTGGAACAAAATTACTAAGGGCTTTAGGTGAAGTTCATTATTACTATTTAATAGTGCCCAAGAGCATTCGATCAAATTATGGATCAAGTTTAAAAGTGGGCTGAATGAAATCCTTGTGGAGGAGAGTTTTCTTACTTTTTTTTTTCCTCCAGATTCAGTTCTGTGTTATAAAATATATATTGAAAATCTCCTTTATAAGTCATATTTTGACCAAGCTTTATGGAAAATCACTTTAGAGGAATTGTGTATGTAGATGGCGTGTTAAGTCACACATATTGGGGATAAGGGAGATTACAAAATATAAAATGAAGATGAGAGGGGGAAAACGTAAAATCAAAGAGTGTGAGTTTGTTTGTCAACAGGCTGTCTGCCACATAGGTTGAGACCATCACACGATTAAGCTGTAATGTACTTCAGGGATAACTGGTTAAGTGACATATGGTAAATATAGCCCTCAGGCCATTTAATGCATGAGGAAATCTAGCCTTCCTAACTCTTCTTTTGGCTCACTCTAGAGCATCACATTTTCATTATGAAAAATTTAAAGGTATAAATACATATTAACTTGTTTTTCTATTTTTAATTCATTTCATTATTAAAGTCATGTTGTGCAACCCACAAATGCTAACCAGCTTATGTGTTATAGAGATATTCCTACTAGTTTCTTAAATAAAGCCAGTTTATTTAGGCAATGAGTTAGAGATGTGCCATTTCTGTATGTTCTCTACAGAGCTAGGGTAAGGAAATTCGAGGTTAGTGGAAAGAAAGTGTGTTAGGCCTGTTTATTCAACTATATGTTGTAGGCCAAGTGATGTGGTTGGAAATTATATTGAGACTAACAATAATGATATTAATATTAGCAATAGCATATGCTTACTTCATGAATTTTAAGAAATCTATGCCTTATTTATATATGTTTAATTTACCGGTGATTTTTATCATGGTACTAAGTAGCAGGGACTAATTCCCAAATACCAGTATGTTTTACTTATAACGGAAATATATAGTACTACTTCGAATGTCCTCTATACTAATGATAGCAAGGTAGCTACACTATTGAACACATTCAAAGTTTATGTGAAAATGATTTCATAGTTGTTTAACCTATAGGACAAAATATATTCTTGTTACTTATTTATAATAGTAGCATTTTAGAGTATGAAGCCTCAAAAGTAAAAGAGAAAAAGGAGTTCATGATGGCATTTAACATGTATAAAATCTCAGGCTAAATTGCCCACCTTTATGAACCACTTATTATTGATAATCAGGATTTTCTCAATGTGATCCAATCACCAGTTCCAAAATATTCACATTGGACCAGGCACTCTGCTAAGATCTGGGGATATGTAGGTTAATAAGTCTTAGAACTGCAGGGGTCCAAAATAAAGAGAAAAAGTAGATATATACTCATCAGCTTACAAAATGTATGTGATATGAAAGATATCCACAAAAGAAATCATTGAAGAGGAAGGAAGGTTTTTAGAGAGTTACAATTTGAATTAGACCTTGGAGTACTTGGTTTAGATATTTTCTCATTGAGATAGGAACACAGACATTTCAAGAAACAGTATTAGAAAATACCCAACTCATTTGTGGCAATGGTAGTAGTCCAGTTGCTGGAGATAGGGGAGAGATTAAGTAGTGGTTAAGATTGAGGATGGAACAGTAAATTGGATCATCCTATGGAGAACTTGAGGATCAATGCTAAAATTACCACAAAGTGTCCATTCATAATGAAAAAGTTATGGGATTATTTTAAGGAAGGAATAGCTTGACCTAGTTCCCCTTTTAGGAAAAAATTGCTTTGATTTATGAAAAAAATGGATTACGAGGTAAAAAGGAGAAGCTTTAATGATTGACCATATTGATAGAAATGTGATCATACTAGATTAGAAAACTTTGAGTCCAGTGAATAAAATTGTTTGGAGGGAAATAAGAATCATTGAAGAGAGATCTGGTAGATGTTTATTGCATTTCTTCAAGACAGAGAAGATGGCACTTTGAAGTGAATTTATAGAATCTCTCTACGTAGATTTCAGTGTATATCAGGTGGGACAGGTAACCACAAAAAAGAATGACTTTTAGGTTTATATTGGAAGATCTGAATGGACTGGGATACAGTTTAATATGAAATTATGAACGTCTTTGGAGAATATGAAGACAGTCAAGTTTCAAAATCACAAATCTGAGGTACTTGTTAGTTATCTAGATAAAGATGGAAAGTATAGGCTTATTTGATTTTGGGTCTGAAGGAGCTAATGAAAAATATCATGTGTGGATACAATATCTTAGCAACTGTGTGTGTGTGTGTGTGTGTGTGTGTGTGTGTGTAAACTGCATTTAAGATAAAGATTGTTAGCTAAGATGAGGTCACCTAGGGAGTACAGTAGAAAACAAGAACAGAGAGGCAAACCTGAGGACCAAATTTTCGATTTTGGAGGTTGAGTAAAGGATAACATATCTGTAAAAGAAACTGAAATATGTTGATATAGAGGCTAAGAAAAGAAATACCGTGAAAGAGAGAATGATCAAACTTTTCAAATGTTAAGAGTTTGGGTAACAAATTTTAGCAACATGAAGGTGATGATAAAGTTTAAAAAGGGCTCAGTATACTTTTGGTAATGAAAGCAAATTGGGATATGTTGCTAGGAAAATAAGAAAGTGGAAATAGCAAACGTAGATAACATTTTCCAGATATTTGGATAAGATGAGGAATAGGATACTAGTATGTTAGCTAGAGCAGATTTTTGGGGCTCTGTAATGTCAATCCATATGTGCTTCTCACACAAATTAAAAGTTAATTTAGAGGTAGACACAGTAATGAAATAAATAGAATAATAATTATTTATTTTTTAAAGATTTTTATTATTCATTTATTCATGAGAGAGAGAGAGAGAGAGAGAGAGAGAGGGAGAGAGGCAGAGACACAGGCAGAGGGAGAAGCAGGCTCCATGCAGGGAGCCCGATGTGGGACTCGATCCTGGGACTCCAGGCTTAGGCCCTGGGCTGAAGGCAGCGCTAAACCGCTGAGCCACCTGGGCTGCCCTAGAATAATGATTATTATGGAACATTTTTTATTGGTAAATTTTAAATTGGAATATATGGCTAAAGTATGCTTCCAGATGAACTTCCTAATATACTCTGCCTCACCTCAATCCACCAAAGGTTGAACTTCAAAACAAAGCTCCTGAGGAAAAGCTTTAATTATCTCTATAGACACCCTTACCCCAAACTGTTGCTTGGTCTCTGTAGGGGTGGACAGGACAGACCATGTGCTCACAACCAGTCGTAGATTGGTTTCATCCAATCAGGAAACCAGAGCAGAGACAAGCTACTAGAAAAATTACTCAGATCCTAATACGCCACCACCCATACTCAGCACTGAATATTTTTGCCTGCTATTACAAATTTTGGTCATCCAGGGCTTAGTTATCCCCTTTGGAAGAAAAGAACAGAAGTCTCTCCTGGTTACCCCACTCTTAGCTCTATCAGCTGCTTTCAAGGCACAAGTTACTGCTCCTTAGTTCATTATCCTAGTTCCCAAAAGGGACAATGTAGAATCTTCTCCCAGAAAACAAATAATATATTAAATTAGTTCTAATTCCACTATGTGTCCAAGGCTTAAAATTCACTTCATGTTTTATTATCCATCCATCGAAAATATCTCCAACCATGCTCTTCCAGTTAGTCTAATTGTCCTCAATGAAAATAAGTGATATTATCTATGAAATGCCACCAATATACTAGTATCTTGTATTTGAATGGACCTATTATTACCCTGAGGGAAGGAAACTCTAGTTCTTTGTTCTCCTCTGCTACTGTCTCCCCTCATTCTCTTAACACTCCTTACTTTGCCAACCCAATCAATCTAAGACAATAGGGATAAATCTGTTGTCTCACAAAGTCAGGTTTATAGACCTATCTCGGTGAGATGGACTGTAAACTGATGCAACTGTGAGACTTTGCCACAAAAAAAGGAGAAAGTTACTTTAAGATTTGGGAAAGTGGCATTTAGGCCAAATCTAAATGAAGTAGGGTTTTGATAGACCAAAAACAAAGCTGGGCCTTGTGAAGGGGTCAATGTCATTTGGATTGGAAAGTGGATCAAGGAGTCTGTTCCTGTGGAAACTACAAAGTCCGTTTAAATGTGGAATGTTGTGTCCAGAAAACCATTATCTGCATCTTTGCCCCTGTATTAAAAATTGAGGCTGCTGCTCTGTATCAAGATGACTATGCAAGAGTGGCATGATTTATTCTCAGTGATATGTTTTCAAACCACATTTCTGCTGGTCTGATTTTCAGAGGACAGAGTTTCTCGGTGATTAAGAAATCAGTAGTCACTAAAGAAGGTGGTTGTTATGACACGTTACAGCTGCAGCAAATCCTTAGAGATATATTGTTTCATGTTAACTTTGAGCTGGCCTTGTCTGTTACTCCAGTCTAATGAATTAGGCAGTGAATTTTTACTTTCTTAGCATGTGCTAATTTTTTATTTTCTCATTACAGATTTGCTACTTATCAGGATCTCTTTGCCATTTTCTTAATTGGAAATGGTCTTGCCTCACATATCCACATGTGCCACTCATCCTTTTTTTTTTTTTTTCCAAATGCCATTGTCAGTGCAGTTTTCTCATCCTATCTAAAATTTCAGCTTTTTTCTCCTAAAACATATTATCTCCTTCCCTGTATTATTTTCTTCTTAGCCCTTATCACTATATTTACTTACTGTAGGAAGCAGCCTCTAAAATGGTCCCCCATGCTCCCCACCTTCTGGTGTTCATGCCTGTGTACCTTCCTCTCCTTTAAACGTGGGCAGGACTCATTGACACACTTCTAACAAGGACAGTGTGACCTAATGGGGGGATGCCACTTCTGAGATGAGGTTTCCAAAGAATGGTGGCTTCCAGCTCTCTCTTTGGGGAAAATAAGCTGATACTTTATGAGTAACTTTATGGTCAAGATCATATGGTCAAGATCATATGGTCAAGATCATTAAAGAATGATGTCCCCAAAGAACAGCCAATAGACACATGAGGGAGCTCGTTATTGGAGCTTCTGATCACAGCTATGAATGAGATGTTGATAGCAGTCTCACGACACTGAGCCAGAAGCAGCCTGAATAGTTGCACCTGGATTTGTGATCCCCAGAAACTCTGAGATAATGTATGTTTTAAATAACTCACTTTTTGGCATAATGAATTATGTAGTAGTAGTAGTAGTACTAGATAACTGTTACTTTTATTTAGCTTGATTACCATTTTACCAACTAGAATGTTAACCCACATAGGCAGTGATTTGGGATTTGTCTTGTTTTGTTTCCACTGTTTTTCCTTACCGCTTAGAACTGGGAATAGCATTATAATTGCATATTAACATGTAATCATAAGGCATCCAGAACTTGGCACCTTGATAAGGAAGTATAATATGCAGTCTTAATATATCTAACTTCTCACGTAATGTAAGGGTTACTTGTCAGATCACATAAGGGTTTTTATCCAGAGGAAATCCATTTAACAAAATGCACAGAGAAAAGAGCAGCCTGGAATTAGCAAGTCCTTTTGACACATATGACCCACATTACATATGACGATAATGTGTTGCCTTTTACTACAAATGAAGAAATAAACAGCACAAGAGTTCATCAACTGTACATCAATATATTCATTTTGGGAGGTTATTTAAAGAAATAAGATTTAAAACAGATTTTTGTAGTATCAATTTGTCGATAAATATAGCAATTTAATAATTATATTCCTGATGAACCACAGACAGCTTCTAATCATACTGAATTCTTGCTTAGCTGTTATCTACTAATTACCAAGCAAATCGGTTTTGTAAGTTGATGTGTACTATAAAAAGTAGCATATATTTTAAAAACTATAATTTTCCCCATTCCAGTTCTGATCACTCCACTTCTCTCATTTATCATGTTTCTGTATTTGTGGGGGTAGTTTCTGGGACCATCAGTCTATTGAATTAGTCCATTGTACTATCCCTGTCCCAATATATGCTCTTTTAAAAACTTTAGTTTTATTAAAAATCTTAATAACAGGACACAAGTCCCATCCTTTACTTTTTTGAAGATAGGATTTATATATTCTTGGGTGTAAGTATGTTGGAAAGGGCTTATTAACTCCACTTCACAAAATTGTGAGTTTCATTGAGATGAATCTATAAGTCAAATTGGAAAGAAAAAAATCCTTAAAATATTGAATTTACTCTTAAATAAACTTCTTGCACATCTTTATTTCTAGACCCTGTATACGTTTGATACTCTGCTGGTACCACTTTTAAAAAATATGTTTTGCATTCTGTATTGGTAGTGAGTGAATAAAGTTGTAAATGATAAAGTCCTTTATGAAAAGAAATCTTTGATTTTGATGTAACTAAACATATCAAGTTTTGCCTTGTCATTTGTTCTGTAAAAGTTTTATACAAGAAGTCTCTTTTCTGCCTCTAGGATACAAAGAAGCTTTCCTTAATTTTCCTCTATTAACTTTACAATTTAACCTTCAAAATTAAATGTTTAATCCATCTAGTTTCCATCCTTGAATGTCGTGTTTGATTAAGTTTCTTGTTCTCTATAAGAAGAACTAGGCTTCTGTTGCAATCCACTTGACCTCTTCATCTTTCCCCAGTGATTTATGATAATGCTTTATTGTATTTTAAATGGCCAAATACAAATGGTCTAGTTTCTAGCTCTCTGTTCTTTCAATTGGTTTTTCTGTGGGTTCTTATAAATGCCAAAATGTAAAACATCTAACTAATACTATAGCATACTATAGTATGTCTTTTATCTTCCTTTAAAAAAATTGCTTGGGCTCTTTGTGCATTCTTATATTTCTTTACACAATTTAGAACATTTTGAGGTTTCTGAAAAAGAAGAAAAATCCTAGAAGTGAGAATGTATAGAATTTGCATGAATTTAAAAGTAGAGGACGGAAGATGTCTAACAGAAGAAATAGGTTATTATCTAGAACATATAAATAACTTCATCAAATTAACAATAAAGATACCAAAACTGTAATAGGAAATAAATGAAGAATATATATTTAGGCAGTTCACAGAATAGGAAACCAAAAGAGTCAATAAGCATATGAAGACATGTGCTGTGCTTAAAATCACTGACATTAAACAACATTGGTTAAATACACTGGGATATCATTTTAAGCCTCAGTTACTTCCACATAAGAATATAATCCCAACTGTTGCTGGGTATGTTGTGTGAAACTATAAAGTCCCCTGGTCATAGAAATATCTTTGGAACTCTCCCAGAAATCCAAATGCAATGTTCTATGCTCAGCCCAAAGTAAGTGCTCAGTATATTGTGTTTACTGTCTTAGACAATCACACTCAAGAAAAATTCCATCATCAAGAATATGTCAGCTTGAACAATAACACAACCATACTCTTGCCTTGCTCAATAAGGGTAATAAAACATACAAATATCTTGGATTTCCTAAAGCTTATATTAGGATGAGTTGCTGATGCATATATCATACAGATAAAAGGTCATATACATTAATTTTTTATAGACATAAATAATTTGTGGCAATTTCACAATGCATAAGTAGTAACAGTGAGATCCTTTGTAATATTTTCTATAACTATTAAGGGAAACAACACCAAGAAAAATATAGATTTAGTCTCTTGACTATGGTATTTTTTTTTTCTTTTCTTTTCTCTGATTTTTCCCTTTGATAATTATTTATGGTCTTTACACATTTAAAGATCATTCAGATTTTGTCTAATCAAAACTAATTTTAAACTCTATAGGACATTTTTCTGTGTATGCAGCATTAAAACTCTAAATTTATTTAAGGTACCAAAAAAATTTCTTTCTTCCCCATGATGGACATTCGTGTCATTATGCAGTGTTCAAGAGGCAGCAAAGAAATGAATATGGAATCAAAGTACACATCAGAGTGATCTAGACGACAGACAAAAATGGACATGGCAAGAGGACGACAACTCAAATAGAGTTTAAAGGATCTTGTAAAAATCAAAGCAGTAATGAATTTCACTAGACACAACCAGCCCCTGTTATCAGTAGATGAGTGGAAATTTCTGTTTTTCTTTCAGGGATAAGAGTAGAAAATGAAAATGACAAAAGACAAGTGAAAGTTGGGTAGTTTAGGGAAAAAGTACTACCCTGAAGACAGTTTCTTATGAATTGCATTCTATTTCAGTGAAGTTTTTTGTGTGTTCAGTGAAGTATTTAATCTCCCCAAATTCCATTTGTTGTAACTACCAAACCCACAAAATTATATTTAAAATAATTAATTCCCCTACTCTACAGAATGATTTCAATGATACTGTCTCAGTTATTTCATAAGGTAACCAAAGTAGTTAGGTCAGGCACAAGTTATTATCAGCAAACCTACACTATATTTTAAAAAGTCAAGTTAGAGAGATCTTCCAAAGAACAGAAAAGTGTGAGCTCTAACCTACTTTTCTTACTCCAAACTCTGTATTGCTGTCATGACTACATTCTGCTATTATTTTATATAATTGTAATAGTTTTAGGTAATTCAGCAGATGCAAAATGAACCTTACTTAGGTTTGCATTTTTAGGTAAGAGAACAGTAAGTGATTATCACCCTATATCTGGCATCTTCTGCCCGTCATGCTGATGATGTTTTGTGAAGCAGTTCAGAAGACAATCCTGTGTGTTTAATAAACATACTTTTGGCTTTAGGACAGTTCTACAATCATCTTATTATTTGTGAGACAAAAATTAAAAGATGGTAACATTCCAAACTTCTTTTTTATAGATACAGTAGTAAAAAAAATATTTTGGGTCTTGAGCCAAATAAGTAAGAGAACTGAAGTTGGGGGGTGGGGGGCAGTGGGCAGAGGCAGTTGTAGCAAAATGGCCAGAGATTCGGAAATAAATTTCAAATGTACCAGCAGATTAAATTGCAAAACAGTTTGAATATAAACAAGAAATATATTTTGAGGAATAAGCCTGTGAGATTTGAAAAAAAAAAAAAAGTGAGGGGGGGGGAGGAAAACACCATAAGCAAAAAAAAAAAAAGAAAAAAAAAAGAAAAAAAAAGAAATGCTAAGTGCTAGAAGAGGGAAACCAATACAAGGAAGAAAAAGATGCTACATAAAAAACTGCAAGGAAAGTAAAGGACCCTTGTTGGATCGTCCAGTGAGCATGCATGGCAAACTGTCGAAGTTCAGTATCTCATTATGGCTAGGATCAAATCCACCAAAACTTTTTTCTCCCTCTTATCTTTCCTCCATGACGGTACCCTAATATCTAGACTATGATGTTTCTTTTTTGATTAAATCACCACTCCCCATGTCCTATCATGGCTTTCCTTTTTTTTTTTTTTTAACTTTTAAAGATTTTATTTATTTATTCATGAGAGACAGAGAGAGAGGCAGAGACACAGGCAGAGGAAGAAGCAGGCCCCACCACCACCGCCCCTGCGGGGAGCCCAATGTAGGACTCGATCCCAGTACTCTGGTATCACGCCCTGAGCCAAAGGTGGACGCTTAACCGCTGAGCCACCCGTGCGTCCCTCGGTACCATGGCTTTCATTACAGTTCAATCATTTACTTTTCAGAGTATCCATATGTAAATCATTGCTATATTTGTTGTTCAGCTTTAAAATGGGAAAGAGTGATTACAATGTTACACTTTTGTCCTAATTAGTTTTCAATTTTCTTTTATAAGAGTAAGGACAGTGGGGAACAGTGACTTAATACAATTGAATCTCTACAAATACACTATATTTTGCTCTAGTAAGCTTATTTGCATGTATGTATATTTGCTATTTTAACAATTTTAAGTGCAAATTCCATACCGTTAATTATATTCACAATGTTGTGCAACTATCACCACTATTTCCAAAAATTGTTTATTACCATAAGAAAGCTCAACTTAATAAAAAATAAATGATATGAAATACTTCATAAATTCATATGTTATTCTTGCACAGGGGCCATGCTAAGCTTCTCTCTATTGTGCCAATTTTTGTAAATGTGCTGCCAAAGCAAGCACTTGAGTTGTTTTTCTCAAAGTATTTCCATGTTAGAGCTTCAGGAAACCCACCAAATAGAATAATGGCATTCTACTGGAAATTAATGGTAAGACTTTAGATAGTTGTTGAGCCACCTGTCCCTTGCCTTCTACTTCACTCTGAATTCTGAATTGCCCAAGTTTTTTACTCATTTTTATATTTCTAGGATTGGATAGCACAAGCCTGAGATCTGAAAGTGATGCAGATTACCAACTTTGCAGAATTATACTACCTCAGTCAACTGGGGTTTGATCCTTTGATTGATGTCATTATGTGAAATTATGTAAAGCAAGTTACATTCCATGAGAGAGATATTACATAGGTCTATGTCTGCAGTCAAGAATACTACCTAATTTCCATGAACCTCACTATTTAAATTCCATTATACTTAACTTCTTAAAAATTCATATGTTTAAATTTTGCTTATCCAAGTGTTACAACAACATATATACTGGGATCATGGTGACAGCAGTGCTACTTGAATTATATGAACATTATAGTATCTAAGAACCCATTCTTTGAATATCTTTTCCTAGCTTATATGATATTTAAGCATTTTTGTTTCCTTGATACATTTCTTAAGTGTTTATCTGGTGATAAGCTCCAAGATTATAAAAATGAAAATTCTATTTTGAAAAAGTAGTGAAAATATTTTTCTTCATTCTAACACTTTCCAGTCAGTTACATCTTTTAAAGTACCTGTTATAATAGAATATCCTTAGTAATAGATTCAAAACTACTCTTTATAGTTCTAATCACGTGTCACTTTATATCACGAAAGGTTATTGATTTTCACATTATACTTAATATGTCTTCCTGAATGAAATTCATTTATTTGTCTAAAAGTAGAATATGCATAGTAAAACAATGCAATAAACAATATTCAGCTGCTTCTTTGATAAACATGTTCCAAACAATTAAGTCTTGAATTGCAGCACTCAAAAATGCTTCCTAGTCATGTATTACTATACTTTATCTTTTGTTCTCCTTCTTTATAATTACCTTACAGTTGATGCTTTTCAAACTCCCACATTCATCCAGTCCCAGATCATGTGAATTCATTAATTTTTATTTCTTATCAGGGGCACTGTTTTTCAGTCTTATCCTCTACCCATACTTGACCCCCCAGAAAAATACTTATTCTTAAAACCAGTCATATTTATCCAATCATTATCAAATGACCAGCAACTTTGGGACTTTCTATACAGTTCAGATGGTCTTTCTAGCATCCTGGCTAATGTTAAATTCATTTTAAATTAAATACATCTTCCTTTGCATTTGTCCTATATCCTTAACTAATTTTAAATCCAGTAACCTATTGACCTCCTCCTGTCTCTTCATCCACTTCTGCAATATTGTCTGTCACCAAGACATTGCCAGGATCTTAACCTGCTCCATCTGCAAAATTTAAAATGTGGAATTTTACTCTCTGACCAAACCCTTATACCCAGGGTCATTTTTCTACTTCATAATATATTGGAAATTAAATGGGCTTTGAAGTTTAAATATAAGTTTTACACTTACTAAGTGAGTTTTGGAATAATACTTACTAATCTCGGAGCCTCATTTTTCTCTAACTTAAAATAAAAAGAAAATTGCTATGTATCCCAGAGCTTATTTCAAATATATGTTTAAATATATCTTTGACTATAGTATATCCATTTTGATTATTGCAGAAAATAGTTATATATTTTTCTGTACTTTGAAAAAAGAGTCAATAAGGTGAAAACATTACTTTTTGTTTTACAGTCTAGATATAACTATATAGTAATATATATATATAGTTATATATATATATATATATATATATATATATATATATATATATCCTTAATTAGCATCTCAGAGAAAGAAGGAAATTCTCTACTTAGGGCTATCTCATTAACTTGAGTTTTTTTTTTTTCTTTTTGCCTGGAAGGGATTAGTTTCAAGATGATCATCTTTTTCTCTCACATTTTTATTTCCTCACCAGTTTGTGGGATAAGAAGAATAGGGTTAATAACCAATTAGAACCATGGAGAATGTGACTGGAAGAAGTCCAATCCTGTGGCCTGAGAGAACACACGAGATAGATAATTATCACTGGTGTTTATTACCCTACAGATATAATCATGTTTTGAAGTATCAAAATGTTATATGATTTTTACAAAGGTAGATAAATTGGCAACACAAAACATAGCTGGCAATTATTCCTGGGCTGATTCTCTAATTGTAGGAATTTTTGTTTGAAAGAGGAGGTTAATATGATCATACATTCAATAAGTAAAGGGTTTGTCACAAAAATGAGATACCTTTTTTTTAATGAGATAACTTTATGTGCTATTTTGCCATCATTGTCAAAAAAGAACACAGAAAGTAGTTCAATGGCTTTATATTTGGGGAAGAATTCAAGCAGCCTCATTAAAAGATGTCCACAAGCAATCTTTGTGTCATCAATATATGAAATTGAATGGGGAATTTAGTAACAAATTTTTTATTGTTTGTATCTTTAGAGCTCCCGCCCCCCACATTTTAATAGTGTAATTAGTGCCAATACCAGTCCATAGTTTAACATACTTTTTCTTTTGCCAAATATTAGCTATTATTTTTATTCCGTGTTAAAAATGAGCTCATTCTGTAAGGCTGTTGGATTTTGCAATACAGCCTTAAACAAAGCAACAGATGATTTCTGGTTCTTTAGCTGGAAATTTGTCTCTAAATATGTCTTCCACTTCTACAACACACAATTTTCCAATATGTTCTTCAGCTACAAAAGCTGAATATAGCAAGACAACAGATTTTCATTTTATATTGTCACATTTGATTACTTCTGTTTTAAGTCTTTTCTGAAACTCTGACATACATATCAATAATTGCTGTTCCTATTTAAAAGTAAACAGACTTCAAAGGCCTTTCTTTCTTTCTTTCTTTCTTTCTTTCTTTCTTTCTTTCTTTCTTTCTTTCTCTTTCTTTCTTCTTTCTTTCTTTCTTTCTTTCTTTCTTTCTTTCTTTCTTTCTTTCTTTCTTTCTATCATGCTTTATTAGCTGATGTTTGTTTGCCACCAATGTGGCACATTGTTTATTCGCAACGAACAGAATATACTTGGGTTGGCTGGAACAAGGGCTTGCTAAAAGAGCCTAATTAAAAGTTTATCCAATATTTGCATAGATATCCAAAATGATTAGAATCTTTGCCTTGCTGTAGTAGTCCTGAAAAATCCAGACCAAATCAGAACCAATCAAATTGATACATTGGGGAAACATAGGGGTGGGTGCTACAAGTATGTATAAGTATGTGCTGCAAGTTTTTGGCTTTATAAATAATCCATAATAAACCTTAATTAGAATTCTATTTAAGGGCAGCCTGGGTGGCTCAGCGGTTTAGCGCTGCCTTCAGTCCAGGGCCTGATCCTGGAGACCCGGGATTGACTCCCACGTCGGGCTCCCTGCATGGGACCTGCTTCTCCCTCTGCCTGTGTCTCTGCACCTCTCTCTTTTTCTCTCTCGCTGTGTCTCTCATGAATAAATTTTAAAAAAGAATTCTTTTTAAAAGAATTATGATTATTATATTGCATGTAATTTTAAATTATTGAAAATTTATTATATGTTGAATATCACATGAGGCTCATACTAAACATTATTATCCTAATTTATTTGAAATTAAGCATAAAATTGTTATAGTAGCCTAATACATGAATTTAATTAACAACTGGGTAATGACTCCATTATATCATTAGTAGATGAAGGTTTACTTTACTGAAATTCTAAGGAAAATGATGAATAGAGGTCAACCAACAATTGATGAAATGAAACTTTATCAATGCCATGTAAAATCTAGTCGATCTGCTACTCTCCAGAATGAATGAGTTGATCAATGGGTGAGTGAAACAGTAAGCAAGACAGATAAACAATTTAGTACAAATGTCTTTCTTCACAGAATGCAAGAATCTGCACCTAGGTCAGTCACAGCAACCCACACTGGAAAGCTATATTTATACTACTCAAATAAAATCAAGGAAAAAAATCATCTTGATACAGAACTTTCTGCATAACTGATAAAATATCATCACTTTAAAAAACATTTTGTTCTTTTATTTTTTAATGTAGACAGAAATATAGCTGGAGAATTTTTACTACTTTGAAGCCAGCAGAGATGGTTATTATGTTGGCTTCTAATTTTCCTCTAGATTAAGAAATATGCTGTCATTCATTGTATCACATTGTTTCCATTCCAGTTCATTATGATAAGTGTGTGTTAGTAGAGGCATCAAAATCATCAACCTGTAACCCCTAAGACTGGAAAAAGTAGTCATCTTTACTGCTTTAAGAAATTCTGGAATTTTAATAATCTCTCTTCTATATGTTACTGTAGAAAAAAATTGATAAGGTATTATACACACACAAACACATACACATGCACAATGTTTGCTTAATTTATAGCCATTTCATCTTAAATAAAGACTGCTTAGGTTTTCAGTCCTCAGTGTCAATGTTAGGCTGTGAAACCCAGAATATTAGCTTTGCTCAGTGTCCATGGAGACAAATCCCAGATTCCACAACAGCAACAGGATTTATATGGCACTATTCCTACAGTGTATCACTTTGGACTTAATAATATTCTGTAATGTAACAGAAAAAAGCTAAAGTACCAGACTACTCAAATCCATGTTTAAAAGAATAGAATTCAATTTATTCTGAAAGTATAACAGTAACTCATTTCCAAATGACATAAAGAAAGCAGCGGGCATCAGATAAGTTTATTGCTATTTGTGTGAACTGTCAGGAAAAAAGAGAATTATCCAGTTGAGCATACTGAGAGACTTATTATCACATACAAATCATGCAGTTCAATACAGAAAAGAGCTCAGGATCATATGTCAGGAAAAAAAATTGAAGGAAATCAAGATGCTTGCCTTCCATTCAGACTATTTGAGTTTTGAGGGACTTTTGATTATTCTCATTCTTACACTCACATGAACGCACACGTGTATACACACTGTCACTTGCCAATCAAGTCAGATTAATTATCTTAAAGCCAAATTGTCATATTTTAATATCCCTAATCACAATCTTTAGAGGATTTCCTTTGTTTATTAGGTAAACAACAGCAACAAAAACAAAAACATTGGTATGTCATTAAAGGCCTTTGAAGTTTAGATTCACTCTTATTTTATCTTTCAAAATTATTGATCATTCAATGTGTATGGATCAATGAATTTCTTGGAAATCTCTGTAAAGACAAGCCTAGAATTCAAATACAGTTAACATTGATTAAGTACCAACCATGTGCTGGGCTAGACATTTTAACATATGATACCTCACTTATACTCTTACAAAATCAACCGTTGAAATCTCAGAAGAGAGGAAAGGAAAATAGTCCTTGAATTTTCCAGTTAAGATATTTTTGACATTTTATATCCCATTGCCTTTTGTTTTCTATCACAATTAAATTGTAGATTATTTCGTTACTCTTAAGAGATTTAACCAAATTTATTTTTAGAAAATTGGAAGCAAATGTACTTTATTTTTTAAAGCTTTTTAAAAAGATTTTATGTATGTATTCATGAGAGAGACACACAGAGAGGCCGAGAAATAGGCAGAGGGAGAAGCGGGTTCCATGCAGGCAGCCTGATGCAGGAATTGATCTTACGACTCAGGGATCATGCCCTGAGCCAAAGGCAGGCGCTCAACTGCTGAGCCTTTCAGGAGTCCTGCAAATGTACTTTAAATAAGTATAATAAAGGCAAATATTTTATGCAAGATAGTTGCTATTATGTAGAAATTAAGAAATTTGCATTATATTTGATATTTTGTGATTGATGAACTTGTGGATTGTTCTTTATTGTCTATAATATACTTGACTCAGTTTCATCACTTTCTGATTAGCAGAAAAATGTATACCTAAGGCAAAATGTGTATGTTTTCTTTATTTTCTTGGGTAAAATAAAATTTCAGCCTCAATTAGGAACTATTTGAAATACTAATTTATATGTAAATATAGACACTATTATTGATCTTTTTAAATTTTTAAAATTTTTATTTAAAGTCTAATTAGTTACCATACAGTGTTGTAATAGTTTCAGGTGTACAATTTAGTAACAGGACTGGGTTTTTAAAAGGAATTTGTGTTGGATGTAGACTTTAAATTTTGTTCTAAGTCAAATTTCTTTTCTTTAATCTTGTTAAGGGAGTCCCTGAGGCTAATTATACTCCACTGAGACCCCTTTTCTTTTCTTTTTGTAATTGCAAAAGAAGTAGTATTTTAATAGCCATTTTAGATGACTGTGGCTATTCTTCTTTGCTACTACACCAAACGTTAACAAGTGATAGTTTCTTTCTTCTTTTTTTTTTTTTTTGATTTCATGAGTAGAATTTAGTGATTCATCACTGACATATAACACCCAGTGCTCATGACAAGTACCCTCCTTAATACCCATCACTCATTTAGCCCATCCCTGCCCACCTCCTTTCCATTAACCCAGTTTGTTCTGTATAGTTAAGAGTCTCTTATGATTTGTTTCCTCTTTTGCCCCCTTCCCCTGTGCTCATCTGTGTCATTTCTTAAATTCCACAGCTGAGTGATATCATATTCTATTTATCTTTCTCTGAATGACTTATTTCGCTTAATATAATACACTCTAACTCCATCCACATCGTTGCAAACAGAAAGATTTCATTCTTTTTGAAGGCTGAGTGATATTCCATGTGTATGTATGTATGTGTGTGTGTGTGTGTGTGTGTGTGTGTGTATGTATGTTTATATGCCCCTCGATTGATGGACATTTGGGCTCTTTCCAAATTTGGTAATTATTGATAATACTGCTATAAACATCAGGGTGCTTGTGCCCCTTTGAATCAGTTGTTTTGTATCCTTTGGGTATCTATTAATGATCTTAAGCAATTACATAAAGAAGAAATAAGAAAATGCACCAATGGCAAACAAGCATGTGAAAAGATGCTCCGCAGTTTATGTCATTAGGGAAATGCAAATTATAACAATAAGATCTACTACACAACTGTTAAAATAGCCAAAATCCAGTACATGGAGAATATCAAATGCTGGTGAAGGCAAAGAGCAACAGGAACAGTCATACATTGCTGATGGGAATGCAAAATAGTACAGCCACTTTGGAAGACAGTCTGATAGTTTCTTACAAAACTACACGTAGTCTCTCACCATAAAATCCGGTAGTTGTGCTCCTTGTTATTTGCCCAGAAGAGTGGAAAACTTACATCCACACAAAAATCTGCACACAGATGTTCATAATAGCTTTATTCATAATTGCCAAAACTTGGAGACAACCAAGGTGGTCTTCAATAATGGATAAATTGGTACATTTAGACAATGGAATATTATTTAGAACTCGGAACGAATTATCAATGCATGAAAAGCATAGAGGAAACTTAAATGCTTATTACTAAGTGGAAGAATGCATTCTGAGTTTATATACTGTTACAATTCCAACCATATAACATTCTGGAAGAGGCAAAACTATGGAGAAGATAAAAAAAAAATCAGTGGTCGCAGTGGTGAGGAGATGACGGCAGAGCATAGAAGATTTTTAATGCGGTGAAAATATTTTGTATGATTATAATGATGATTTCTCCAAATTCATAGAATGTAAAATACCAAGAAGGATCCCTAATATAAGCTATGGATTTTGGGTGATTATGATATGTTAATATACATTAATTCTTGGTAAAAACAAAATGTACCATTTTTGTGAGAAATGTTGAAAATGGGGTTGGCTATAAGTATGTGGGGAAACCTAAAACTGCTCTAAAACATAAAGTCTGAAATTTTAAAAAGAAAAATGCTTTTTGTATAAAGACAAAAATTTCTTCTTGACTTACCAGCTAGTTTAATTCACAACTAAAAAGCTCATTTTTTTTCCCTGTATGATCAAAGCACTATGAATTTACTGCATAAAATGCAACATTTTTGAGCATAGAATTGCCACTCACCTCATTCAGAAAGTGTTCTGAAGTGGGTGCCCTAGAGGTCAAATTGTTCTGGAAAAGTAAATAAAGTAAAAAGAAAAAGAAAGATGGAGATAGTATCATGTATCTTTCTGTTTTTATTTCTCAGGCGAGGCATAGCTGAGTTGTTAGTTACTTAGCATTCATTAGTTTAACAGACAAATTACAGAAAATGGGAACCTATGGAGAATGGGAGAATAAAAGAGTTTTTATTTTCAAAGGCCAAGAATGAGACACAGTTTGCATTTATTAAACATTAGTCTCATTAACCAGTTAGAATGGCAAATATCAAAAGGACAAGAAATAGCAAGTGTTGGCAAAGATATGGAGAAAAAGGAACCCTCGTTTCTTGGTGGGAATGTAAATTGATGCAGCCATTGTGGGAAACAGTACAGGGGTCCCTTAAAATTTAAAAATAGAAATATAGTAAGATCCAGTAATTCCACTATTGGACATTTACCCAGAGAAAACAAAAACACTAATTGGAAAAGACGTGTACATTTCTGTGTTTACTGAGCATTACTTCTAATAGCCAAGATATGGAAGCAACCCAAGTGTCCATCCCTAGATATATGGATAAAGAAGAAAATACACATATGATGGAATATTATTCAGCCATAAAAAAGAATGAGATCTTGCCATTGCAACAACATAGATGTACATAGAGGGTATTACACTAAATTAAATAAGTCAGACAGAAAGACAAATATTATTTCACTTATGTGAAACCTAGAAAGCAAAACAAGCAAGCAAACAGAAGCACATAGACTCTTAGATATAGAGAATAAACTGTGGATGTAAGAGGAGAGGTTTGGAGATTTGGGCAAAATACATAAAGGTGATGAAGAGGTATAGACTTCCAGTTATAGAATAAATAAGTCAAGGAAATGAAGTACAGTGAAGGGAATATATTCAATAGTTTTCTAATAATGTATGGTGAACAGATGGTGACTACACTTGTGAATATTAAATTATGTATGGAATTGTCAAATGAATATGTCATACACACGAAGCTAATACTACATTGTATGTAAATTATGCTTTAAAAACTGGTCTCCTTTCATAGAAATACAGAGCTACTTCCCAATATTCAGTATATTATCACATTGTTGTTTAACATCATTTTTGTAATAAAAATAAACTGTAATCTGTGTGAACCCTCTATGAATGATTTCTAAGTAAAAATGCATATCGTTCCATTAGTACTTCCTGTACTCTCATTGGAATCATTTAAATATCCCACTGCTACTTTAAATTATGTCTAGAGCTGACAACTTGCATTTTTTTTCCAATCACAGCCCCTTAGACATTACCTGACATTTGATGTTTATGCTGTATAATTTATTGTATAACTTATAGTATCCAGATTTTGTTTAATAAATATTTTAAATCCAAGCTATTATTAAAATGTGGGGCGCTTTGATTGACATTGCCTATTCATATAAAAAATGATGGCACCTTCTTTTGGGGATTATATTTCTTTTGGAAAAAACACATTTTACTCTTCAGATACCTTTTTTTTATTGCATCTTATCAATTATGGGTTATTTGGATTATAACATTTATCTAACACAATCAATAGTGCAAGTTGATTACTACCTGTCATGAAGTCTTTGATGTGGCTACCCCAGGTATTTCTAAAATTTTTCATTACTTATGACGTTCTAGTATTGGGTTAACATGCCATACCAGTAGACAAAGTTACCTTAAGGAGTTTTCAAGTCCATTTTCTACAGATTGTTAGTTGAAGTCAATTGACACAGATCTCTCATTTCTTTAGGCTTGAAATGTGTCATTTTGAGTGATTGTTCTATTTGCTGTTATGCACCTGCTTTGTGGAACTCATCATTGCTTATTGACATCCTTTCCTTGGGTAAATTCTAAACTTAAAGCAAATCTCTTGTCACTGACTAGGTTAATGATATAGCTCCAGTGTGCTTTACTTTAAGTTATATAAAATATTTTTAAACCCTTTATGCAGAAGGTTAATATAAAAATTTAGGTCATTCAAGATACATATCTGAGAAAGGTTGCTAACAAAAGTATAGTGAAAAAAATGTATCTGGTCTTTAAAGTCCATGTAGTATTGTATGTTGCAGTGAATTTTATCTTTTAAAAATATTTTATTTATTCTTGAGAGACACATAGAGAGGGGCAGAGATACAGTAAGAAGAAGCAGGCTCCTTGTGGTGAGCCTGATATGGGACTCAATTTCAGGACCTCAGGATCATGACCTGAGCCAACGGCAGACGCTCAACCTTTGAGGAACCCAGGCATCCCAGAGTGAATTTTGTCTTATCTTAGCAACACTTTACCCAAAATAACAAGCAAAGAAAAATCTCAGTTTGTATAATTAAATGAAATTTTAGATTATATTTATATATGAATGTATAATCACGAGAACAAGCATATAGAGAGGAATAACCTTTGTATAGATGATATAGGCTCCTCTTATTATGCTTCTATATAGATCACTCAGAAACGAACAGGGGCAGAACCACTAAGATATAAGTAAATATATTTCACAAGAGCCTTGTGATACTCTTTGTGTGAGCTTGAAGTGATTACAGTTAATATAAAAGAAATCTAGATTTCTTTTTAGATGAAATATCAAATGTTTAGATATTGCTGTCTTATTCATTTGTGTAAATATTATTTTGCTAGATGAAAGGAATATAATTTAATATAGTTTCAATAAAGACAGTATGGGAATATACTCACCATCATATGGTTGGACTGTGCAAGAAAAGTTAACAAACCTCTCCATTTTCATATTCATTGTGATACTAAACTGGATTTCTAGACCAACAACAAATAGAATATTGTGTTGAGAGTATAAGATTGGGGATTGGGAAACAGTGAGGAAAAAGAAAATTTAGTAAGAAGAAATGTTTCTTCTTATGAGAAATGGAAAGCTATACATGATGTTTATTTATTAAAGGCATAAAATAAAATTTTTGCTTCATTAACTGAACTGGAAAAAAAAACCTGAAGAAAATTTAATTCTACATTAATACTAAGAACTAAAGACAAGGTTTTAGTATTAGCAATATGTCATTCTCGCATTGTTTTTTTCAAATATTAACAGAAAGATTTGGAAAAAGGATTATACCAACCCCAGAATTATTGTTACTAAAAAAAAAAAAATCCCAAACAACCTTTGATACCAACTCTTTGTTGTCTAGGACAGTGGGGTGGGGGGGGGGGGACAGTTTATATAACCATGACTTATTTCTTAACATGAAATTATAAATTAGTTTTTGGGGCCCTCAGTTCTTGATGTCTTATACTTCAGAATAACTTTAATAAAATTTGAAAAGAGATCAATTATACTTAACAAAATATTTGACATTCTGATTCTTATTATTTATTTTATATAAGATTGATCCATAATAATTTAAATTATTTGAGAAATAAAGATTTTATTTTTTTAAAGATTTTTAAAAATTCATTTAATCATGAGAGACACAGAGAGAGAGACAGAGGCACAGACAGAGGGAGAAGCAGGCTCCGACGTGGGACTTGATCCGGGGCCTCCAGGATCACGCCCTGGGCTGAAGGCAGGTGCTAAATTGCTGAGCCACCAGGGCTGCCTGAGAAATAAAGATTTTAAAACTAAAATAGATCTTACCTCGAAGATATGAAGAGGAAATTTTAAGATTATTTTGTACAAATTGAGTACATGAGGGTAATCAGGCCTATGGTTTTCAGAAATAAAGACAAGAATACCACATATGTTCGATTGATTATTATAGAGGAAAATTTGAATTTTAGCCATGAACATTTCTTAATTATGTACAATAGTTGGCCACTTAATTTTTCTTGATGTACAATATACTTTTACATAATAAATACTTTCATTATTAAAGAAATAAAGACAATTAAATATGAAATATATTCATAATTGCCTCATCTAATAATATGTTGTCATCAGAATCATAATCACCTTTTCCAGCAGCATCGTTTTAGATATTGCTCACTGGTAAATGTGCACATGTGTGTGTTGGATGTCTGTGTGTTAAAACAGAAAACAAAATAAAAAAAAAATAAAACAGAAAAATACCATTATATATGTAAACAGATGTATAAGTATATATATATATATCATATAATGTGTGTGATACATACATTTATACATTCTGATGTGACACACATATGTGTGTAAATATATATGTATATATATGTTTATATGTACACTTAATTAATTTCAGATTATAGCACAAGATTTGACATGTTTCACAAGTGAGATAGATTTCGAGGAGATACGTGCAATATTGAAAACCTTAAGAAATAAGTACCTCTAGAATATAGTGTATTTCTACAAATCAGCTAGTGGAAAACTAAATAAGTATATGAAAAGCTCTTCCAAATTGCTAATAATAAAACATATATTCAAACCTCAATAGGAGAAAACTATTCATTACTTTCAGAGTAAAATTTTTTAAAATCAGAAATGAGTAAGACTGATGAATATATATAACAATTAAAACTTTTATGCATTGCTTGTATAGATCAATACACTGATGGATCAATTTCTACAATCACCTTCAGAGCAATTTAGAAATACCTGGTAAAGTGAAAGGTTCATACCTTTAATATAATATAATTAATTTGGCTCTTATTCATATACTTAAGATGTACATATATAAACATGCACAGAAAAAATATACATAAAATACAACATGTATGTAGTACTATAGATACACTCATTTATCCTCAATGTGTAAGATAGATGTACCTCATTTAATTGCACTTCTCTTTATGTTTTTCAGTTATTACTTTTTTTTTTTTTTAAATTGAAGGTTTGTGGCAGCTGTGCATCAAGTCTATAGGCACCATTTTTCCAACAGTATTTGCTAGTTCATGTCTGTCACATTTTAGTAATTCTCACAGTATTTCACACTTTTTCATTATTATATTTGTCACGGTGACCTGTGATCAGTGATCTTTGATGTTACTATTGTAATTGTTCTGGAGTGCCACAAACTGCACTATATAAGATGGCCACTTAATAAATGTTGTATGTGTACAGACTACTCCACCGATTGGCCATTGCCCAGTCTCTCCCCATCTCCTTGGGTCTTGATATTCCCTGAGACATGACAGTATTGAAATTAGACCAATTAATAACCTGGCAATAGCCTCTAACCATTTAAGTGAAAAAAAGACTTACACATCTCTCACTTTAAATCAAAATCAAACATGATTAGGCTTAGTGAGCAATGCATATCAAAGGTTGTGATGGGTCAAAAGCTAGGCCTCTACACCAAACAGCCAAGGTTTGAATGCAAAGGAAAATGTCTTGAAGAAAATTAAAAGTGCTACTCCAGTGAACACATAAATGATAAGGAAGTGAAACAGCCTTATTGCTGAGATGGAGAAAGTTTTAGTGGCTTGGACAGAAAGAAGATCAAAGCAGCCACAACATTCTCTTAAGCCAAAGCCCAATCAAGAGCAAAGCTCTAATTCTCTTCAATTCTATGAGGGCTGAGAGAGGTGAGGAAGTTGCAGAAGAAAAGCATGAAGCTAACAGAGATTGGTTCATGAGGTTAAAGGAAAGAAGCCATCTCCATAACTTGAAATTGCAAAGGGAAGCAGCAAGTGCTGATGTAGAAGCTGTAGCAAGTTATCCAGGAGATCTAGCTAAAATTTTTAATGAAAGTGATTACACTAAACAACAGCTTTTCAATATAGATGAAACAACCTTCCATTAGAAGATGTTATCTAGGACGTTCGTAGCTAGAGCGAAGTCAGTGCCTGACTTCGAAGCTTTGAAAGATAGGCTGATTTTCTTGTTAGGAGCTGATGCAGCTGGTGACTTAAGATGAAACCAGTGCCTGTTTACCATTACAAAAATCCTAGACTCTTAAGAATTATGTTAAATCTACTTTGCCTGTGTTACATAAGTGGAACAAAGCCTGGATGATAGCACATCTGGTTCCAACATGATCTGATGAAGTTTTAAAAGATTTTATTTATTTATTCGAGGGGACGAAGAGAGAGAAAGTATGGGGGGAAGGGGCAGAAGGAGAGGGAGAGAAAGAGACCGTCTCAAAAAAAAAAAAGATTTCTTTTAAAATATTGCTGCTCATTGACAATGCACCTGGTCACCCACGAACTCTGTTGGAGTTGTATGACAAGATTCATGTTTTCATCCGCTAAGACAACATCCATTCTGCAGCCCATAGATCAAGAAGCAATTTTGACCTTCAAGTCGTATTATTTAAGAAATGCGTTTTGGTGGTACCTAAGTGGCTCAGTTGGTTAAGCATCTGCCCTGTGGGATCAAGCCCTGCAGCAGGGAGTCTGCTTCTCCCTCTACCTCTGCCTGCTGCTCTCCCTGCTTGTGCTCTCTCTGTGTGTCAAATGAATAAATAAAATCTTTAAAAAATATATTTTATATTAGCTGCCATAGGTAGTGATTCTCTGATGGATCTGGGCAAAATAATTTGAACACTTCTGGAAAGGATTCACCATTCTAGGTGACATTAAGAGAGTATTGGGGACTCGTGGGAAGGGATTAAATATCAACATTAACAGGAGTTTAGAAGAAATTGATTACATCTCTCATAGCTGACTTTTAAGGGCTCAAGACTTCAGTGGAAGTAGTAACTGAAGATGTGGTGGAGGCACATGATATGATGAGCAACTCGGTGTTATATGCAACTGAAAAATTATTGAACACTTCATCTGAAACTAATGATGTACTGTCAGTATGTTGGCTAACTGAATTTAAATTAAAAAAAAAAAAAAAAGATCTGGTGGAAATAGTAAGAGACCTAGAATTAGAAATGGAGCCTGATACTGTGATTGAATTTCTGCATCTTGTGATAAAACTTGAGAAGATAAGGAGTTGCTTCTTTGGATGAACAGAGAAAGTGGTTTATACTCCTGGTGTGGTTGTTGTGAAAATTGTTGAAATGACATCAAAGGATTTAGACTGTTTCACAAACTCAGTTGATAAAGCAGCAGCAGTGTTTGAGAGGATTGACTCTAATTTTGAAAGAAGTTCTACTGTGGGAAAATTGCTATAAAAAATCACATATTACAGAGAAATCATTCATGAAACGAAGAGTCAATTTATGCAACAAACTTCTTTTTTTTTTTAAGAAATTGCCACAGTCCCCTCAGCCTTAAGCAGCCATCAACCCTGATCAGTCAGAAACCATCAACAATGAGGCAAGACTCTCCACCAGCAAAGAGATCATGAAATTTCACTCAGATGATGGTTAGCATTTTTAAGCAATATTTTTTTAAATTAAGGTATGTGTATTGCTTTTTTAGACATAGTGCCGTTACACATTTGATAGATTACAGGATAGTGTAAACATAAATTATTTCTATAACATTCATGTGGTATAAATATAACTTTTAGATGCACTGGGCAACCAGAAAGTTCATTGACTTGCCTTACTGCATTAATCACTTTTTTGAGATGGTCTTGAACCAAACTTGCAATATCTCCAATGCATGTCTGTTTCATCCTACCAAATATTTAGAAGCAGTGAAAGAAGCTGTGGGGAAAAATGACAGAAATTTGTTTAAAAACTAAGGTCATCACTGAGGAAACAAGTATATGACTTCACATCTAACTGGAAGGAAAATTAAGAGGGAGAAATCCTTACAGACAATAAAGGAATGAAGCTAATGTGATATCTGTTCCATGAAGGAACAGATTCAAGAGTAAAGATGTCAAAATGACTCATGGGAATGCTGACATAAGGCATTTGATATGCCATAAGGTAGCAGTGAAAATTTTATTTAATATGACTTATTGTTTGAATGAGATCTGTGTTTGAATTACAAGGGAAGTTTGAGGCTATCCCTTGCTGCAGCTTTTTACTTACTTACAAATCATGATTCACGCAAAGAACTAATTGAAATGAGCAAGGAAACTCACAAAAAGAGAAACAGTAAATGATAATACAACGCTTGAAATAAGAGCCTGTGGCTAATTCTTAAATGGATTATAAGGAAAATATCAATATAAGAAATAGTAAGTAGGTAGTATTTATAAGGTTTTAGGGGAAACATTATTTAAGAAAAATAAAAATTTGTGTAATAACTTCTATTATATCTCAATAAGAGCCAAAAATAGTACTTGTCCTTTCTGGCAGCATATTAAGTGAATATTTAATCCACTTAATCAAATTTGTCATCCACTAACATGATTTGATGGTAGAGAATATGGGTTCTTAAGGATCCTTGCAGTATTTTATTGAGCATTTCCATTTAGTACAAATATCTGCAAAGGAAATGTATTAATGAGCTTCCTTAAGTTGCTATAAATAAATGAATCAAAAAGGTTTATTCATCTGTTGTATCTGTGTTATGAAGAAATATTTTGGAGCTAACCCCAATTAAATTTTCAGTAACTTATCACAGGAATTATATGGAGCAGCAGGCCAGCCTGTAATGACTGTGCTAAGAGTTCTTAAATTATTCCCTACAGAGTTCTATTACCTGGATTACTATCCCTTTGTTAAACTGTGAACCAAAGAAAGCAATAGATTTTTTTCTTTTAATTTGGGTATTAGGTTGTGCATTAACTCAATTATATTAATATTTTAATTTTTATTCTCATTTATGACATACTAATTGTAAGAATACCTTTTCAGAAAATGCGGAGTGACAAGGCAAGAATACCTAATAATTTATCTTTAGAAAAGAAAAGAAAAAAAGAGATTGAGATCAGCCTTTTCTAAGCAGATGTTGCTTGCTCCAAAGTGTTTCTCAGCTCTGATCATGTTTACTGTTAACAATCAGGTTATTGCTTTTATTTATTTATAGCTATAGTTAGCATAAAACACTATATATAATTTCTTCATAAATCAAACTGCCAGAAAACAAATGTGTTCCATGTAAGCATTTGCCAAACTGAGGAAGAGCACTCCTCTCTCAGGCACTCTGAAATGTGGTGTTTGAGGAATAGCTGGTTCTTCATAGGGATTTGTGTGAACTGGAGTGAATAGGAATGAGTGTCAAAGGGAAATCTGAACCTTTCTAGAAAAGAGTGACATACATATATCTAGACCATCGTTTCATGAAGTGAAGAAATAGAGGATAAGGGGAAACCACTGGATAGCATGACTTATATTTCCACATAGCAACACATAGACATGACGCAAGTTACTTCTACTTTTTTTCCTGGCTTTATTACTGAATTTCCCATATTCTTACCTCTATGCACACATTGCTGGGAAGAATCTATTAATTAGGCACACTGATATAAGAAAAAAAAGATAAATTACTGTCACTTTTTACTTTATAATGTTACATAAGCCTGTAGTATAAAGGAGTAATAATTTATTTAAAAATTAGTAAAAATGTATCTGTGATGCTATGGATAAATTCACAAATGTTCATGTGTAAAAGCAAAATATATTAATATATAGTCATATTTCACCTTTCTAACACTGAAAAGGCTGACTTTGCTACCAACCCCAAATAACCTCTTGTCCTTCTTTTCTTTCTTTTTTCCTTTAAAAAAAAAAAAACTGTTGTAAGAACACTAAACATGAGTTCTTAAGATTTTTAAAAAATATTTTATATATTTATTTATTTGTTAGAGAGAGATAGTGCAAGCAGTGGGGTAGGGAGGGAGGAGCAAAGGAGAGAGAGAATCTCAATTAGACTCCCTGTGAGCTGGGAGCCTGATGTAGAGTTCAGTATCTCACCCCCCTGAGATCATGATCTGAGCTGAAATCAAGAATTAGATGCTTAACTGACTGAGTCACACACGTGCCCCTAAGCTCTTAAATTTTTATGCATACAAAAAAGTATTTTTAACTATAGTCATTATGTTGTATAGAAAATCTCTGGAACATATTTATCTTACATTATGGAAACTTTATACCCATAGAGAGTTCTCCATTTCTTCTCTCTCAGTCTCTGGAAACCACCATTCTACTCTCTGCTTTAAGAGTTTGACTGTTTTATATTATTTCACGTAAGTGGAATCATGTAATATTTGTTCTTCTGTGACCGACTTATTTCATTTAGCATTATCATTTAGCATCCTCCAGGTTCATCCATGTTGTTGAATATGGCAGGATTTTTCTTTCTTAAGGTTAAATAATATTCTATTTATGTATACACATTTTCTTTATGCATTCATCTGTTAATATATAGTTAGGTTACGTCCATATTTTGACTATGGCTGACAGGTATATGGAAAGTACTCAATATCAGTAATCATCAGGGAAATGCAAATCAAAATCACAATGAGGTATCACTTCACATCTGTTAGTAATGATAATTACAAAAAAAAAAGATGAGTTTTAATGAAGATACAGAGAAATTAGAACCCTCATTTATCATAGGTGGAAATGTAAAATGGTGCAAACACTATAGACAAAAGTATAGAGGCTCCTCAAAAAAATAAAAATGGAACTAAATATGAACCTGTGATCCCCATTCTGAGTATATATATTCAAAATATTTGAAATAAGTATTTCAAAGAGACATCTGTACTCCTGTGTTTATTTACATAATTTATGTTTTGAATGAAATAAAGAGATCAAGAAATTTACCATTTTGGTAGTATTCCACATGAGTGAATATCTTTACTCAAAGTCCATATTTATTTTCTTGTAATTTCATAATGACCTCTTAAAATTATGGATTTGAATGGGTACAGCTGCCTCAAATGAGTTAATTTATTTCTAAAGTTTTAGTAGTGGGTATTTGTGGGTGGTATTAATTTAAGTTCAGATAATCAGGGATTTGCCATAAGCATTATTGAGTTTTTTAGATTCAAAGACTTTAATACATTTATATTTTATGGCATATATGTATCATGAAATATGTTATATATCTATTAAATGTTAATTATATATGTATAAAACTTATCCATAAAAATGTAAATTTAATCAACCTCTTAGGTAAACATATTCAATTAAAAATATATTAATATTTTGTGTAATTTGGAATAACGTTCTCATGTCTTAATTTGAGGAGTTTAGTAATGTTCCAAATGTTTAGTTAAAGGAGTTCTTTACTCAGTTGCAGAGATTTACAATTTATTTTTGAGAGTATGGACTTTGACCAAGAAAAATAAGATTTTAATGTAGACTAGAAAAAATGCACTTTATTTCAAGCTACAAATTCCCTTTTATTTTATTTTTTTAATTTATTTTTTAAAAGATTTTATTTATTCATGACAGACAGAGAGAGAGAGGCAGAGACACAGGCAGAGGGAGAAGCAGGCTCCATGCAGGGAGCGTGACGTGGGACTCGATCCTGGGTCTCCAGGATCAGGCCCTGGGCAGAAGTCGGCGCTAAACCACTGAGCCACATGGGCTGCCCACAAATTCCCTTTTAATATAAATGGTAGCATTTTCAAATTATTTCCCTAAGAAGGGAAATTAAGGACCTGCAGATGAAATACTTCAAGTCCATTAAGATGTATGTATTTACAGGTTTATTTACCAAGCAGATACTTCTTAAGCCAATAGGTATATTTAAATTTGTTATTTAAACACGGAAAATCTAAATTACTTCTACAAAAGAGAGCTAAGCATTTCTGGTGATTGCACACTAGCAGAAGGAGTCTTAGCCCTAGTTGTGCTGCTTTTTTCTACTCTTGCATGGAAAATATGCACAGGGAGCAAAGATAAACAATTTTCATAAGGAAATGTCAATGCAATCCCTTGTTAGTATTGATTTTAAAAGACTGTGACAATATCAAGATTTTATATCTCTTGGAAGTATAAAAAATAAAAAGAAGACAAGATCATCTGTTGTAAGAGAGTTGGCATTAGAGATGGAAGACAAAATCTGCCATCAACAATTCCATTGACCTACTCCAGAAGTTGAAGTGATATTTAATCCCTATGACTCAAAGCGTATGTCCAAAATAAGTAACAGACACAGATGTTCACTACTCCTGCTAAACTTTTCAGCCTGTATCTTCTTGTGAAGGGAAGGCAACCAGTATCTTTCAATCCCATATCCAACTGATATAAATCCACAAAATATTAGTCATCTCAGAATTTGTTTTATGATGCATAACTGGGGCTAAGAATTGACTTCTGTCTGGTTTCCCAAGAAAATTTCAGTTAATCATAATTATAAATATGTTATGAATGCTAATATTTATGAAGCTCCCTGTCAGGCTAGCATGATGTTGTATATGCTAAATGTCTGAATGTTCAAAGAAAAATAACTCATGATGACATCTATCCATGTACATTGATTGTGATGATACTAAACTACCTGAGGTCTGTGCTCCTGAAAAACAGCAAAGGTTTAGAAAATATCCCACTCTTTGTGTTCTGAGAAAAGGCACACCTCAAAAGTGAGTCCCATGGGACTTAAACACATGTTCACCTATTACAAGGCTAGACAAAGAACACACAGGTTCTTTGCCTCGTATTTTGTTTAACTCTTTTTACTTACCTCAACAAAATACCTGTGAATTTGACTTGAGTAAAGTTTAGTTAAGCTTCTTTCCCTTGTCACAGGCTCTTGAACATTGACCAAACCTCAGTCTAGATCAGAGAGGAACATGGAACAAATTCTTCGTAAAAGTACTCTTTTTTTTTTTTTTTTTTTCCGTAAAAGTACTCTTGAGAATAGGCTGACGTCAGGGAAAGAAGTGTCCCTGCTCAACTATCCAGTCATGCCACTGTCCCATCCTACTCCGCCATTCCTGGTTTTTATTGGCCTCATTTATACCTCCTTATGAAAGAAAATTCCTTTCTGCTTGCCCTTTGAGACACATGACGATCTTATGGTCAGAGCACTCTCCCTAGTCTGACTCTCTCTCTCTGATTAAAAGAATTATTTTGAATAAGATCCTTCCTTAACTTAGTCCAGATTTGGGGTTTTTTGGCAGTCTTTTTTTTCTCAGAATATTCCTATTGGAATTATTTTAAATTTATAGCTGCACAGGTTTTCAAGGTGAAATTCTGAGAATTGCATTAAATCTGTCAATCTAGTTTCACATCAACACATAACAAGATATTTTTTTGCTATATTTATTTAAAAATATCAAGTTACTTGGATATTGGTGAATGTGCAGTGAATTTACCATCTGTAGGGCATATAAAAGTAAAATATTTCTTTATGTGATAAATCTATAGAGGCTTTTGAGATTTTCTAGTTAGAATAATCACTAAAGAATTCCATATGAATTAGAACATTTATTTCAAAGAAAAACAAAAGTAAAATAAAAAATAATGAATCTATGTTTATAATCTCCCTTGACATATATGCATGTCATATATATTTACACAAAGCATACTATGTATACGTGTATATATATATATATTACATAGACATAATATTTATGCATACATATACCAACATATACTATGTTCCAGCTTGTGCTCCTCCAAAATTCATATGTTGCATTTTTAATCTCCTACATGACTATATTCAGAGATAGGGACTTTTGGTAATTAAAGTTAAATGAGATAATATAGGTAGGCCCAAATCCAATGCAACTGATATCCTTTTAAGAAAAAGAAGAAATCCCAAGAATATGTGTGCATGGAAAAAAAAACATGTGAGGACATTGTGAGAAGGCAGCCATCTGCAAGCCAAGGAAAGAGGCTTCATGAGAAATCAAACCTACCAACACCTTGATCTTAGCCACCCAATCTGAGGTATTTTATTATGGCACATCTGCACACTAATACAAGGACTGTAGCAATAATTTTATAAATGACAGTTTATTAACCATCATTTCTTATTGTTTATCAAGTAATATATAATACCTCTCTTGAATATTAAGTTGACATAAACTGTTAGCCAACTTCATTAGCAAAAGATTCCACTTCCGTTTGTAAGAAACTCAGCCTGGGTTATGTTGAAATCTCTCTCTGATAGAAGCTACACCATTTGGCCATGTTATGGCCATACTGTGGAGCCACATTGCCTACATTCGGTTATCAGTGTTGCTCTTTATTTACTGGATGACCTTCAACAAGTCACTTAATCTCACTGTTTCTCAATGAATGGCTAAAATGGTGATAGTAATAATGCCTAACTCATAGGTTATTACAAATACTTATAAGAATATTCATATAAAGAGCTTAAAACACATTTCCACCAAATGCTTGGTCTGATTTAACTCAGAGCCTAAGGTGGTCCCAGGCTGGCCCACTAACAACAAAGGGATCAAACCCTGCCCACAACTGGCAAAGAGAGCCATTGCAGATGACTGAACTGAAAGCAAAAGCAGCCCAGCCATTAGAGCAGGGCACACACAGCACACATAGGAATCACTCATGAAGCACCAGGTTCTTGTGAACAGGGCACTATAGGATCTCTTTTCCGTAAGACAAATAGTTTGAGAGCAGGAGATGTAGCTGATATCCTAACATATAGAAATAGAAGCAAGCCTTAGGCAAAATGAGGAGGCAGATATGTCCAAATGAAAGAACAGGACAATATTATGGTGAGAGAGTAACAAAAATGTAAATAAGTAATAAACCTAATGGAGAATTTAAGATGATTTTCATAAAGACACCCAGTGGATTATGAAAAGAGTGGAGGATCTCAGTGAGACACTTAACAAAGAGATAGAAAACAGAAAAGAACCTATTGGAGATGAACTCTGAATATAAGAGTCCACTAGATGAAATAAATGGTAGACTAGAGGAAGCAGAAGAATGGATAAGTGAACTGGAGGGCAGATTAATGGAAAGCAATTGAATTGAACAAGGGAGAGAAAAAAAAAAAACAGTAACAAGTGAAAATGGACTTAGGAAACTCAGTGACACCATCAAATATAAAACATTTGCAGTATAGTGATCCCAGAGGAGTAGAGAGAGAGAAAAGGGGACAGATAATTTATTTTAAGATAATAGTGGAATACATAATGAATCTGCAGAAGGAAACAGTAATCCAGATCCAGGAGCACAGGGAGCCTACAACAAAATCAATCCAAGGTGGTCCACACCAAGACACATATTCATTGAAATGGCCAAAGTGGTGATAGAGAATTTTAAATCAGGAAAAAAAAAACAAAAACACATGGACACAAAAACACCAGTTACATCTAAGGGAAATCACATAAGGTTGGAAGCTTATTTTTCAACAGAAACTTTGCATGCCAGAAGAGTGTGGCATGATATATTTAAGCTGCTGAAAGGAAAAAGTTTGCCACCAAGAATACTCTATCCAGCAAGGTTATCATTCAGAATAGAAGGAGACACAAAGAGTTTCCCAAACAAAAGTTAAAGGAATTCATGTCCACTAAACCAACCCTATAAGAAATCTTATAGGGGACTCTGAGTAGAAAGAAAGGACAATAACTAGAAATAAAATTAGGAAGCACAAAAGCAAGAAGTATATCTATAGAAGTCAGTCAAGGGATTCACAAAATAAAAGGATATAAGTTATGACAACATATACCTAAAAAGTGAGAGGAGGGGTATTAGAATAAGAATATTAATATTAAAGATTATAGCATAAATAAATGAAATAAAAATTTAAGTAAGTAAATAAATAGATCAATGAAACCAGGAGGTGGTTCTTTGAAGAATCAACAAAATTGATAAACCTTTAGCCAGACTAATCAAAGAAAGTAATAGGACTCAAACAAACAAAATCAGAAAGGAGAAATAACAATCAATACCACAGAAATATAAAAGATATGAGAAAATATTATGAAAAATTATATGCCAACAAATTGGACAACCTAGAAGGTATAGGCAAATTTCTAGAGACAATATAACCTCCCAAAACTGAGTCAAAGAAATTGAAATTTTGAACAGGCCAATCATCAGAAAATTGAATCAGTAATCAAAGAATTCTCAACAGGGACAAATAAACAGTCAGTTAAGCATCTGACTTCCTCTCAGGTCATGATCTTGGGTTCTGGGATCAAGCCCTGAGTCAGGCTCCATATTCAGTGGGAAGTCTGCTTGTCCCTCTCCTTTTTCCCCTTCCCTCACTTGTGCTCTTGTGCACATTCTCTCTCTCTCTTTCTTTTTCTCAAATAAATAAAATCTAAAAAAAAAAAAATTCCTGACAAACAAAAGTACAGGACCAGATGGCTTCACAGGCAAATTCTACCAAGCATTTGATGCTTATTCTTCTCAAACTATTCCATAAAATAGAAGAGAAAGGAAAACTTCTAAATTTATTCTTTGAGTTCAGCATTATCCTAATACCAAAACCAGATAAAGATCCCACAAAAAGAGAGAGAGAGACAGAGAGACAGAGAGAGAGAACTACAGGCTGATATCTCTGATGAGAATAGATGGAGAAATCCTCAACAAAATATTTGCAAACCAAATCCAACAATACATTTAAAAAGTCATTCACCACCATCAAGTGAGATTTATTCCTGAGATGCAGTGGTGTTTCAAGAGTCCCAAATCAATCAACATGATACATCACATCAACAAGAGAAAGGCTAAAACCTGGATGCTCATTTCAATAAACATGAAATGATAGATAAGTAGATAGATAGATGATAGATTGATAGATATTACTCAGATGTTTTGGCTACTGTAAATAATTCTATAATATATATTATATTACTCAGCCATAAAAAAGAATGAAAGCTTGCCATTTGCAAACAAATCTAGAGAGTATAATGTTAAGCAAAATAAGTCAGTCAGGGAAAGACAAATACCTTATTTCACTCATATGTGGAATCTAAGACACATAACAAGATAACAAAGAAAATAGACACATACCAAAAAACAGACTCTTAACTGTAGAGAACAGTCAGGTGGTTACCAGAAGGGAGGGGGGTGAGGGGATACTTAACAGTTAAAGGGTTCATAAGTACACTTACCTTGATAAGCACTGTGTTATGTATAGAATTGTTGAATCACTATATTGTACACCTGAAAATTAATTATACCGGAATTAAAATTGATAAAAATAGAAAAAGAAATAAAATCAGGTTGGTAAATCAGTAAGATGTTGTACACTTAAACCTACACAACATTTATGTCATTTACAGCTCAATAAAGCTGGAAGGAAAGAAAAAACAGGAAACAAATGAAACAAATAATTCAACCTCCTATGAATCATTAATTTTTTTTTTTTTGGAGAGAATTGTGAAAAATAATAATGATGATATTCTCCATAGCCCATTAGTAGTAACTAAGCAACAAAGGTTTAAATTAGCCTGTGTTTTTTACTGTGATATAACATAAAACAAATATAAGATACAGTATTTGTCATTTGATATATTTCTTATCTCCTGGAAATACTGCTTCCTCAACACTTCATTATAAAACTTAAACATTATCTTTATAAAGATTGCTATAACCTACAAATATTTTCCTCAGAATCGCCCAAGAAGATATATTGAATATCATGAGTCATTTTAAACAGTCAACCTAGTGTTGTGGATTAATATAACCTAAAGAAAACAAAAGTTATGCGCTAAATTACAACAGATGAAAACTACATGCACTCAAGAATCACTTTTGGCAACACCTACCTGAAAGTTGTTACCAAATTTTGCTACTTAGCAGGATGCTGTCAAATAATTTATTAACAGACAAAAATCAGAGAAGTGAATCAAAAATCTCAGCATGTCCTTTGGACAGCCAACAATCTGACATCCATGTTAAATTAAACTCCAGACAGAGCTGAAGAAGGATGGTGCCCTTCACCCCAATATGCATGAAACTCAGATTTGCTATAGCAGCCTTGTCCTGTAAGAGTCTCCTCAGTATGCTATAGATAATATTAAGTGGTAAAGCAATATCAGGTATAAAGACATCACATATTAGAGTTTAGCATTAGTGTTTCTAGGTTTGCAGATCTATAGAATTTTTTTTAAAGATTTTATTTATTTATTCATGAGGGACACAGAGAAAGAGAGAGAGGCAGAGACACAGGCAGAGGGAGAAGCAGGCTCCATGCAGGGAGCCGGATGTGGGACTTGATCCCTGGTCTCCAGGATCACACCCTGGGCTGAAGGCGGCGCTAAACTGCTGAGCCACCCGGGCTGCCCTTTAGAAATTTTTTTTTTAAAAAGAAAGTAAAAATTAGGAAATAAAGGTAAATTCTGTGGTAAACTCTAAAGAGCAAAAGGAAGAGAATGTGTATGTTCAGTAGACACACTAAAATGCCATAGGAAGTAACTCATATTTGTTGTATGGAGCTTATGCAAATAACCTTATTCCCTTTTTGTAAATAAACAAAAAAAGGTAGACCAAACCAAACCAACAAAACTAAACTAAACTAAAAATGTTATGAAGCACAGTAGAAGCCAAAATGATTTCATCAATGTTTGTTAAACACAACATAGCTTTCAATCACATGTAGTTTCTGTCCAATGAAATTAAAAAAAAAAATACTTGATAGATACAGCATGTTTTAATACTAATATAACACCATATAGGTACATTGACAATTGCAACTAAATTATAAACCTGATAAAGACTTTTTATATAACTTAAAGAAGCATTTTGTTTGGCTATGCCTTTGCTTTTTACTATTACCAAGTAGCCAATAGTGATTCGTGATGTTTTTTCCATAAATATGGCAGCTGAAACTAATGTCTACTTTTATATTAAATATAATCATATTCAGATATTCTGAAGGAATTTGCAAAGTCTATTTTGTGATTGATTTTTACCTAGCCAATATATATTGTAAGTGGTTTCTCTGGCTTTTTTTTTTTTTTTTTTGCTTTGGTACTTGTAGTAATGTAAATCACATGGAATTCAAATAAATCAGAATCCAATAGATTTGTCCAAGTAAATTAACTTAAAGAAAAATAAAAATTCAGCCTAGACAAAATCCTGTCAATTTGTAAATTGATGGTAATGAAATAATATGTAGGACTATAACATGTTTCAAGGTTTATTTTCCTGATCTTAGTCAGAAATATGATGGTCTGAGTCTCTCCTTTTCTATATATTTTAGATTTTTTCCCCACTTTTATTCCAATTCTACCATAAATTCATATTAAAATGTCCAAATTTGGATAAGCCCATTTTCCAAAGAATTGAGATTTGCAGTTTAAACATCATGGAATTTGAAATTATAAATGTGTGTTATACTTGGTCTTGACCTTTATTAATTTGTACTCTAGGATAATAAGCAAACCTCTGATTCTCAGTTCTGTGTTTCTAAGAAAGGATACAACAAAAAGTGGCAGACAGTTGTAAAACAACGAAACAAAACAAAAAAAAGGAGCCAACACAAACTGGCATTGCCTAACTTTTTTTCTTCTGATGTTATTTCTTGATTTAAATTTATATATATTAAAAATAAAAATAAAAAAACAAATTTATATATATATTACTTTATTGCAAAGCAATATTAAAATTAAAACTGGAATGCTCAAATTATAGAAGTTATCTACAATTCCATTTGATAAATAGATGCCAAGTTTTCACTTATATTTGGTTATTACCTATTGGCAATAATTTGAATATAATTTGTTATTTCATATCCTTACCTAGATATATAGGCTACATAATTCTTCATCTGGGGATAATACTTAAGTTTTGCTTTTTTTTTTTTTTAGGATTTTATTTATTTATTCATGAGAGACGTACAGAGAGACAGAGACATTGGCAGAGGGAGAAGCAGGCTCCCTGTGGGAAGCCTCATGCGAGACCCTTGCCAGGACCCCAGGATCACGACCTGAGCCAAAGGCAGACGCTCAACCACTGAGCCACCCAGGTGCCCCTAAGTTTTGCTTCTTAAAAAATTGGATGGACATAGTTTCAAACCTTATCCCCCATACACTAGGTTTACCCCCATACATTAGGTTTGTTTTGTTGTTGTTTTTGTACAGATTTTTAAAAAATATATTTATCTTTTTTTTAAAGATTTATTTATTTATTTATTTATTTATTTATTTATTTACTTATTTATGATAGACATAGGGGGAGAGAGAGAGAGGCAGAGACACAGGAGGAGGGAGAAGCAGGCTCCATGCCGGGAGCCCGATGCAGGACTCGATCCCAGGACTCCAGGGCCGCACCCTGGGCCAAACGCAGGCACTAAACCACTGAGCCACCCAGGGATCCCCAAAATATATCTATCTTATACACTTTTCTCAGTAATTATCATGATTTAGATAATTTCAGCATGGTTGTTTATCACATCTGTTTAGGTGTACAAGTTATTTTTTCCCTTGAATTTACTTCTCTTCAGAAGTAAATTACTTCTCTTCAGAAGTAAATTCAGAAATAATGAAATAATGAAACTAAATAATGAAATTTAGTTCAGAAATAATGAAATTCAGAAATAATGAAACTAAAACTCTCTTCCTTGACTTGTGAATTTCCTGATTCCTTGGCCATTGACTGGCTACTTTTTAGAAAGCAGAAGTTATGATCTATCATAACAAATAAAATTCTTACTGCAATTTTAATGATATGTCTCAGTAGTCACTTTTGCTCACACATGCATATCATTCAAGCTCCATGAGAAAACATTTTAATACTGGATTTTAATATGAACAAAGATAAACATCTCTCCTTTTTAAAACACCAGTTGCAGTGATTTATTTAAAGCTAGAGCACTTTTATATGGAATTTTTTTCTTGTGGTATATTTTATAACAAAGAGCTAATCAATGAATAATTAAAACACTATTTTAGGTAGCTGTCAGATAAAGAACAAAGTAGATACAGGGGAGTATAATTAATTAATATCCTTCAGGCTCTATTATGCTTTATTTTTTATTTGATATGACAAAAACTTAGAACTGTTTTGATTTCAAATAAAGAAAATCAACTCCAGCCTAAGGAGAAAGGCATAATTTATTATGAGGATATGGAGGAGTCTTATTAAAAGAGGGGGGACACAATATGACCTCAGCAAGAACTCTAATCCAGAAACCGGATGCTCTTTATCCCATCTTCTTGCCTTTTCTAGGGTTATCATTTTTGTTGTTGTTGTTACTGATTAGTCGCTGTCTTTGTTAAGTGAATTCATCTTTTCCTAGATCAATATGAAGAAAAGCATGGCCACCAGTAACTATTAACATGATACTTATGTAGTTTGCTGGGGTTTGATTAGCCCCCAAATTTTTGGAGACTCATCTTCTGAATGGCCAGCAAACATCAAGCATCATGGTCTACTTTCAGAACTTGATTGTGGAAGCTTTTAAAATGATAGATCTTTGAATATTTTAGACATAGGGCTCAGAAATGTGGTGCTGGAGCTATACTCTTATAAATTCCTGGCACACAATAGAGGAGGGAAAATCCATAATTTGAAAATAATACATTGTGATTTTCTTTACAGGAATCCAGAATAGTCACTTTAACATAATTTTATGATTCCTCCATATCATTTTTAATACATAACCCAGTCTATTGATAGCATATTTATCAAATGTCAGAAGATAAAATTTTGACAATTTCATACGATTTAACCAATATATTGGACATTACAATGTATATAAGTTATCGTGTGATACATAAATCAATATTAAAATGGCTAATATTGCCAGACATCGATAAATAAATGAACGCATTCACCATAAGTTGATTGTGTATATACAATATGCCAGGCACTAATCTAGGAACTGAGGATATATTATTAAGCAAAACAGACAAAACTCTGACAAATTGTCACAAAATGTTAATATGTATTCATCTCATTTGAACTAAACCTTCTTATTTCTATATTTACAAAAAAATCGAGTTGGATTTTCACTTATTAATATGTCCATGCTCTTTTCTTGATCATTAACTATATTGTTCTGTTGGAGAAAAAACATTAAAATTCTTAGAATAAGTACATATATATATAAAACAGATGAAAAAGAGAATCAGTAGTTTTAAGAGTTGATGGGGTAGGGCGGCCCAGGTGGCTCAGTGGTTTAGTGCCACCTTCAGCTCAGGGCATGATCCTGGGGACCTGGGATCGAGTCCCACGCCAGGCTCCCTGCACGGAGCCTGCTTCTCTCTCTGCCTATGTCTCTGCCTCTCTCTCTTTCTCTGTGTCTCTCATGAATAAATAAATAAAATCTTTAAAGAAAAAAAAGAGTTGATGGGGTAGATTTTTTCTTAAGGCGAGATAAAAAAAATAAGGGGCCATGGTCTCTCAACCAAATTTGAATCAAGTTATTCTAAAACTTGCAAAAGTTATGTATCATATAAATATAAGATCATGAGCATTCAGCTTGAAATGTCAATGTTGTTTAAAATTTGTTTTTTCAATGAAGCATGTTTCTATTGATAGATTTTAAGGCTTCATTTTGGCAAAAGACAAATATGATGTATTTTGTCAAATGCACAAAAGAGCGGAAGAGTAAATTTGCTCTCTTCGCTTTAACTGAGATATCCATCTTTTCCTGTCCTCAGACATTGGTGCTTCTTTTTCTTCAGCCTTTGAACTTGAACCAGGGCTTACACCATTTCTCCCTGTGCCTTTTCCAGCCTTTGTAGTCCAATTACACCACTGGCTTTTTTGGTTTCCCAGTTTGCAGATGGCAGACTGTGGGATTTCTCAGTCTCCATAATTGCATGAGCCAATTCCTATAATAAATCTTCTCTCCCGTATGTATCTCTCTATATTCTATTGTTTCTATTTCTCTGGAGAACCTTGAAAAATATAAAGCTGTTCAATTCTACTGTATCCTTATGGCTTTCTGCCTGCTGGACCCATCAATTTCTGATAGAAGTACATTGAAAAATCCAACTCTAATGGCGGATTTATATGTTTGTTCTTGCAGTTTTACCATTTCTTGCCTGATGGATATTGACGGTGTATCATTAGGTGTATTCACTTTAAGAATTGTTGTGTCTTCGTGAGGATTGACATTTTATAAATATGTAGTGCCCCCCTTTAAAACCTGAAACCTTTCCCTGCTCTGAAGTCATCTTTGTCTAAAATTAATACCGCTACTTCAGCTTTCTTTTGATTAGCATTGGCATGGTATGTATTTCTCTATCCCTTTACTGTAAATCCATCTGTGTCTTTATATTTAAAATGGGTTTCTTTTAGGAGCACCTGGGTGGCTCAGTTGGTTAAGCATCTACCTTCAGCTCAAGTCATGGTCCCAGGGTCCTGGGATCCAGCCTGACTTCAACATCTGTCTCCTTGCTCAGTGGAGATCCTGCTATTCCCTGTCCCTCTGCTTATCACTGCCCTTTCCTGTGTTTTCTCTGTCAAATAAATGAATAAAATCTTAACTAACCAAATAACAAAATTGATTTCTTTTAGACAACATATTGTTGAGTTGTTTGTTTTTAGCCTACTGATCTGTCAGTCTCTGTCTCTTAAAAGGTCTATTCAGATCATTCATATTGAAAGTGATTATTGATATAGTTGGACTTATATTTATCTTTTTTGTAACTGCTTTCCAGTCGTTGCACTTGTTCATTGTTTCTATATCCTTCTCTCCTTTTCTGCCTTCTCTGGTTTTAACTGAGACACAATGCTATGAACATCAGGGTGTAGGTGTCTTGACATTTCACTACATCTGTATCTTTGGGGTGAATACCCAATAGTGCAATTGCTGGGTCATAGGGTAGCTGTATTTTTAACTCTTTGAGGAACCTCCACACAGTTTTCCAGAGTGGCTGCACCAGTTTGCTTTCCTACTAACAGTGTAAGAGGGTTCCCCTTTCTCCACATCCTCTCCAACATTGTTGTTTCCTGTCTTGTTATTTTCCCCATTCTCACTGGTGTGAGGTGGTATCTCATAGTGGTTTTGATTTGTATTTCCCTGATGGCAAGTGATGCAGAGCATATTCTCATGTGCTTGTTGGCCACGTGTATATCTTCTTTGGAGAAATTAATGTCTTTTGCCCATTTTATGATTAGGTTGTTTGTTTCTTGGGCGTTGAGTTTGATAAGTTCTTTATGGGTCTTGGATACTAGCCCTTTATCTGATAGGTCATTTGCGAATATCTTCTCCCATTCTGAAGGTTGACTTTTAGTTTTGTTGACTGTTTCTTTTGCTGTGCAGAAGCTTTTTGTTTTGATTAAGTCCCAATAGTTCATTTTTGCTTTTGTTTCCCTTACCTTCATGGATGTATCTTGAAAGAAGTTGCTGTGGCCAAGTTCAAAAAGGTTGTTGCCTATGATCTCCTCTAGGATTTTGATGGATTCTTGTCTTACATTTAGATCTTTTATCCATTTAAAGTATCTTTGTGTATATGTTCTGCACGTGGCTGTCCAATTTTCCCAACACAATTTTTTAAAGACACTGTCCTTCTTCCAGTGAATATTCTTTCCTGCTTTGTAGAATATTAGTTGACCATAGAGTTGAGGGTCCATTTCTGGGTTCTCTATTCTGTTCCATTGATCTATGGGTCTGTTTTTGTGCCAGTACCAGTACTTGTCTATGATCAAGACATAGCTTTGAAATACAGCTTGAAATCTGGCATTGTGATGCCCCCTGCTTTGGTTTTCTTTTTTAACATTCCCCTGGCTATTTGGGGTCTTTTCTGATTCCATACAAATCTTAAGATGATTTGTTCTAACTCTGAGAGAAAGTCTACGATATTTTGGTAGGGATTACATTGAACATGTAAATTGCCCTGGGTAGCATAGACATTTTCACAATATTTATTCTTCCAATCCATGAGCATAGAATGTTTTTCTATCTCTTTACGTCTTCCTCAATTTCTTTCAGACGTGTTCTGTAGTTTTAGGGTATAGATCCTTTACCTCTTTGGTTAGGTTTATTCCTAGGTATCTTATGGTTTGGGGTGCAGTTGAAATGGGATTGATTCCTTAATTTCTCTTTCTTCAGTCTCATTATTAGTGTACAGAAATGCACTGATTTTTGGTCATTGATTTTGTATCCTGCTACATTGCTGAATTGCTGTATGAGTTCTAACAAGCTTGGGGTGGAGGCTTTTGGGTTTTCTATATACATTTCTATATCATGTCATCTGCAAAGACGGAAAGTTTGACTTCTTTGCCAGTTTGAGTGCTTTTCATTTCTTTTTGTTGTTGTTGTCTGATGGCTGAGGCCTAGGACTTCTAGTACTGTGTTGAACAACAGTTGTGAGAGTGGACATTCTTGTCATGTTCCTGATCTTAGTGGAAAGGCTCTTAGTTTTTTTTCCCATTGAGAATGATATTCACTGTGGGCTTTTCATAGATGGCTTTTAAGATATTGAGGGATGTTCCCTCTGTCCCTACACTCTGAAGAGTTTTAATCAGGAATCGATGTTTTACTTTGTCAAATGCTTTCTCTGCATCTGTTGAGAGGATCATATTGTTTTTGTCTTTTCTCTTATTCATGTGATCTATCATATTGATTGTTTTATTAGTATTGAACCATCCTTGCATCCTGGGGATAAATCCCACTTGGCCATGGTGAATAATCTTAATGTACTGTTGGATCCTATTAGCTAGTATCTTGTTGAGAATTTTTGCATCCGTGTTCATCAGGGTTATTGGTCTATAAATCTCCTTTTTGGTGGGGTCTTTGTCTGGTTTTGGAATTAAGGTGATGCTGGCCTCATAAAATGAGTTACGAGGTATTCCATCCCTTTCTATCTTTTCGAACAGCTTTAGTAGAATAGGTATTATTTATTCTTTAAACATTTGGTAAAATTCCCCTGGGAAGCCATCTCGCCCTTGACTTTTGTGTCTTGGGAGGTTTTTGATGACTGCTTCAATTTCCTCACTGGTTATTGGCCTGTTCAGTTTTTCTATTTCTTCCTGTTCCAGTTTTGGTAGTTTGTGGTTTTCCAGAAATGCATCCATTTCTTCTAAGATTGCCTAATTTGTTAGCATATAGCTATTCATAATACGTTTCTAAAATCGTTTGTATTTCCTTAGTATCGGTTGTGATCTCACCTCTTTCATTTGTGATTTTATTAATTTGAGTGTTTACTGTTTTCTTTTTAATAAGGCTGGCTGGGGGTTTATCTATCTTATTAATTCTTTCAAAGAACCAACTCCTGGTTTTGTTTAACTGTTCTAAATTTCTTCTGGTCTCTATTTCATTGAATTCTACTCGAATCTTTATTTTCTGTTTTCTGCTTGGTTTAAGCTGTATTTGCTGTTCTTTCTCCAGTTCCTTTAGGTGGGAGGTTAGCTTGTGTATTTGTTCCAGTTATTTGAGGGAGGCTTGTATTGTGATGTATTTCCTTCTTAGGACTGCCTTGGCTGTATCCCAAAGATTTTGAATGGATTTTCATTTTCAGTAGTTTCCATGAATCTTTTTAATTTTTTTTCTAATTTCCTGGTTGACCCATTCATCTTTTAATAGGATGCTGTTTAACCTCCATGTGTTTGAGTCTCTTCCAAATTTCTTCTTATGGTTGTGTTCTAGTTTCAAAGCATTATGGTCTGAAAATATGCAAGGGACAATCCCAATCTTTTGGTATCGGTTGAGACCTGATTTGTTACCCAGTATGTGATCTATTCTGGAGAAAGTTCCATGTGCACTTGAGAAGAGTGTGTATTCAGCTGCATTCAGATGGAATGTTCTGTCTATATCTGTGAAATGTATTTGGTCCAGTGTGTCATTCAAGGCCCTTGTTTCTTTGGTGATGTTCTGCTTAGACTATCTGTCATTTGCTGAGAGTGCCATATTGAAGTCTCCTACTATTAGTCTGCTATTATCTCAGTATCTCTTTACTTTGGTTATTAATTGATTGATATACTTGGTGGCTCCCACATTAGAGGCATAAATATTCATAATTGTTAGGTCTTCTTTTTGGATAGACCCTTTAAGTATGATAGTGTTCCTCTTCATCTCTTACTACAGTCTTTGGTATAAACTTTAATTTATCTGGTATGAAGATTGCTACCCCAGCTTTCTTTTGAGGACCATTTAAATGGTAAATGGTTTTCCACACCTTCATTTTCAGGCTGAAGTCCTAAGGTCTAAAATGAGTCTCTTGTACACAGCACATCGATAGGTCTTGCTTTTTTATCCAGTCCTATACCCTGCATCTTTCGATGGGATCATTTAGTCCATTCAGGTTCAAAATAACTATTGAAAGATATGAAATTAGTGTCATCATATTACCTTTACAGTTCCTGTTGTGGATTGTTTCTTTGGGCTCCCTCTTTCTTTTATAGGGTCCTTCTTAATATTTCTTGCAGAGTCGGTTTGGTGGTCACATATTTTTTACTTCAACAGCCTTGCTGGATAAAGCATTCTTGGCTGCATGTTTTTCTCATTTAGTACCCTGTATATATCATGCCAGCCCTTTCTGGCCTGCCAGGTCTCTGTGGAGAGGTCTGCTGTTAATCTTATATTTCTCCTCCTATAAGTTAAGAATCTTATCTCGAGTTGCTTTAAGTATTTTCTCTTTACCTTTGAAATTTGTAAGTTTCACTATTAAATGTCAAGATGTTGAACAGTTTTTATTGATTTTTTTGGGCGGGGGTCCTCTCTATCTCTTGGATCTGAATGCCTGTTTCCTTCCCTAGGTTAGGGAAGTTCTCAGCTATGATTTGTTCATATATACTTTGTGATATTCTCTCTCTCTCTCTCTCTCTCTCTCTCTCTCTTCCTCTTCTGGAATCCCAATTAGACATATATTCTTCCTTCTCAATCTATCATTTATTTCCCTTTCCACATGGGCTCTTAATTATTTTTCTTTTTTCATCAGCTTCCTTCCTTTCCATAAACTTGTCTTCTATGCCACTCACTCTCTTTTCCACCTTACTAACCCTAGCAGTTAGAGCATCCAGTTTGGATTATATCTCAGTAAAAGTATTTTAAATTTCAGCCTGATTAGATCTCAATTCTGTAGTAACAGAGTCTCCAGAGTCCTCTGTGCTTTTTTTTTTTTCCAGAGCCACCAGTAACTTTATAATTATACTTCTGAATTGAATTTCTGACACCGTATTTAAATCCATGTTTAGTAACTCTGTGGAAGACAGTATTCCTTCTGGTTCTTTCCTTTGTGGTGAATTCTTCCTTCTAGTCATTTTTGTCCAGTGCAGAGTGGCTGTATGAGTGAGGTGAGTCAAAAATTATCAACCACGACCTAAATAAAATACAGTCTAGATGATTCTGCAGAGGTCAGAGACCAGAAATTAAAGATAAAGAAGAACAGAACAAAATAAAATGAAAGGACCGCTATAGTGAAAAACCAATTTTAAAACAAAATAGTGAAAACAAAAAACCAAAAACAAAGAAGAAAAAGAAGAAAAGGAGGATTTGGTGAGGAAGTGGTAGTGGGGAGAGAAAACAGTCTCCCTGAGGGGACCTAGAGGTTTATCCTTTTGGTTCTGAGTGCATTTTGTTTTGTATGTTAGAAGATGCTCAATCCCAAATTTATATAAATCAGCAATACTTACACAAAGACCCAATATCAACCACAAATGCATAACCAAGACAAAAGAGGGGGACAGAATGGGAAGGAAGAGAGAACAGTCTCACAGAGTGAACCAACATGGTGTTCCACTTGGTTCTGGGTGTCGTATTTTGGTCGTGTGTTAGAAGGTACTAATTTCCACCACTATAAAACAAAACGAGACAGGAAAAACAAAAAACAGAAACCCATATCTCATATATATATACTAAAATTAAATTGAAAATGTTGAAGGGAATCCAGAAGTGAAAAATATATCTAAGACATGTAATTGTAGAAATATGAAAGTCAAAAAGGGAAAAGCTTAAAAATGAGGAGATGATAAATAAAGTATTATGGTTAAGGCAGGAAAAGAGAAAAAATATTAGAATGTTTTAACCTGATACAAAAACAAGTCGTAATGGGAAACGAAAAGAAAAGAAAAATGAAAAGAAAACTCTCTAGTTCTATATACTATTTTCCCTCATTCCTGGAGCTTTCCAGTGCTGCTTGTTCGGTAAACTTGGTTTTCCCTTGTACTTCCAGAAGTTCTTCTGGGGGTGGGGTCTGCTGCACTCATTCTCAGGTGTCTGTGCCTGGGCAGAAATGCCCTGACCCTTGCCAGGTGCTGAGTTGTTTATCCTGGGAGGTCTTTGTTCTCTAGAGGCCCTGCCTCTTCCAAGTGCAAGATGAAAACAAGAGAAAAAACAAAAATGGCAGCGGCCAGATTTCCAGCTCTGGAGTTTACTCCTCCTGGGTACTCAACCTCAGTCTCCCACTACACACTGGCATAGAAGCTCATGGGGGCAAGCACCCAGCGGCAGGAGAGTTCTCACTTTCCTGTGCCCTTCCTACTTCTGCCTGTCCCAGGGGGAACAAAGGACAGCTGGCTTTGTCCACTTTGGTGCCCTCGGATCGACGGCCCTGTACCTCTGGACCTGCGCTCCTGGGGGCCGCCTCTCCCAAAGGGAACAGAGGACAGCCACCTCTGTCCATTGCCAGGCTCTAGGGTTAAAGGGAGCTCCAGAGCCGGCCCATGTAACAGCTGACTTTTCCCAAATGCCCCAGAGGACTATGGTGCTCCAGCCCTTTACCTGTATCAGACAGTGGTTTGCTGTGAGCTTTCTCTGGGGCTTCCCTCCAGTTATTATTATTCCTTCGGGAATCTTGAGGCTTCACTGCCCCTCCTGGGATTGTGCCCTATTTCTCTGCTAAGCACTTTTCTGTCAGGGGAAGACTCAGGTGCAGACTTTTAAAGATCTTGCTTGTCCAGGGCTGGGTTTTCATACCCCAAAGGCTTTTGAGGCTCTGCTTTCAACCGACTTGTCATGGTTCCCCTACCCCACTTGATTTATTTTTTATTATTTTCACCTTCCTACCTTGTTAGATGCAAAAACTTTTTTCTCTGTAGCATTCCAGCTGTTCTCTCTTTACATCTCAGGTTGACTTCATAGGTGTTCGTTCGGATGTTTTGAAAATTATCTAGGTAACTTTGTGGGACCAGATGAGTTGAGGACCTCTGCTATTCCTCCATCTTGCCTCGACCTCATGTTTGATTTTTTTTTTTTCAAAATAAAATCTAATTTTCCTAGGGGGTGAAATTATAAACATTTAATTTAAGCTATAAGGGTCAGTTATTTCTTAAAAGGTGAAGTTAAGCCCTTTACCCTTTATGAGTGTCCTGTTTAGTTCGTTCCAATTATAATTTATTTTTTTCTCTTTTAGGAACTATTTTAATATATATATTTATTTTAAATGTTGAAATAGTATGAATTCTTTTTTTATAAACATATAAACTTTTGAACACAATTGAATATTTTTAGACTATTGTGAATGTACTGTATTGATCTATGTGCTGGGAATGATCTATAATTAATTACCCATCATTTTATAATTAAGTTCTTTCTTATTTTGTATTTCATTATGGCATTTAATAAATAACCATATAGTTATTTATGTTTTGTGCTTTTAATTTAAATCAACTCTCTGAAGTGAAATTACTGAGAAGACAGAACACTATTGGAGTTGAGAATATTTGCTCAAGTGGTTGCCCTGTAGCTTGGGGAAAAGAAGCTTAAGCCCAGAGTATGCCAAAGTAAGGAGTCTATATGATCCTACTGGGCTAAAATCCCAAGGAGCTGTGTGCTTAGTATAAGGGTAAAACTAGAAATAAATCTATTCCCCCATACTCACCTCAAGTGTCTTCATTCACACTAAAAAATGCTTGTTTGGAACTTCACAGCTCACTGAAGAGGAATGAAAAGACTAATTTTGTTACCATAGAAGATGTCTTACATAGGTTTTCAGACAAAAATTATATATTTAGGTGGTCCAAATAATCAACAGCTAATAATTTTGGTAAAAATATAGTCTTGGAGCTTAACAGAAGTAAATTCAGGGGCACCTGGGTGTACCAGTAAGCATCTGCCTTCTGATCAGGTCATCGAGCCCCACATCTGGCCCTAGCCTCAGCAGGGAGTCTGCTTTACCTTTCTCTTTTGCTCTGCTTGTGCACACACATTATCTCTCTCTCTCTCTCTCTCTCAAATAAAAAGAGACACCAGTATTCTGGTGTGTCTATTAAACTATGTCTAATTGCTTTCTGTGTTTGTTCAGTGTGAAACTATTTATCTTCATAAGAATATTTGCTCCATTTGGATTTATTGTAACCACAGATACTTAGATTTATTTCCACCACCATATTTTATTCTTATTTTTCCCTGCATCTTTTTGTTTTATGTATATGTTTCTCTTTTCTTAGTTTTTGGGAGTTTTTTTTGTGGGGGAGTCTTTTTTCTTTTTCTACAAATTTTCTCAAGTACTTGGGAACTTATATACTCATATAATTGTTGTATATATGATATAAATCATAATACCCATTCTGAATTCATTCTAATATTATTTAACATTTTTATTGCCCACGTAAACTCTAGAAGGGTCTTAAAACACTTAAAGCTCAATCATCCATTCCAATTAAATATTACTTTCATCATATGTTTTAGACCTATTTTACATTATTGATTTCATCATGCTCTTTTTTTTTTTTTAGAAAAGCTACTGTTATTTTAAATTTAGATGTATTTTTAGTATTTTGTTGGTTCCTCCTATTTTTTCAATTGCAGAAGTTCCATGTAGTATCACTTTTTCCTTTTTCTTCTAATACATTTTGAATTTCCATTAATTAAGGTTTGTTTGGGGCCAATCCAGCTTTGATTTTGAAACTATATTCTTATTATACTTAATTCTTAAAGGATATCATTAGGTATAATATTCTAGATAAATGGCATATTCTTACTTTTTCTACAGTTTCATTACATTACTCCACTAACTTCAATGTTACTTTTCAAATTGTGTATCAGTTTGATTTATCTGAAGTTAATTTGCCATTGATTTTTGCTATTTGTAAGATCTATTAATCTTTAGTGGTTTGAATCATTACCTTGATGTGTCTAGGCCTAGATTTATTTTCATTAATATTACCTCGATTCATTTGGCTCCATGAATATATAAATTATTTTACTTTATCACTTGTGGAAAACCTTTGGCTTGTGTATTTTCCAGTGATATCTGTGACTTAATAACCTTTTTTGTCTTCCCATAACTCCTATCATCCATGTGTTAAGACTTTCTTCATGTTTCCATTTTTTTAATCTCTTTGATGCATTCTGCATAATTTCTATATATTTATCTTTTGGTTTACTGTTCTCTCCTGAAATATCAATTTGTGGTTAAACTCATCCACTGGATTTTTAAAAATATTTATTTATCTAAATGAGAGAGAGGAAGAGGGAGGTCCAGGGGGAAAGAGAGAGAATCTCCAAATAGACTCCTACTGAGCGTGGAGCCCTACACAGAGTGGCTTGATCTCACAACCCTGAGATCATAACCTAACTCAAAACCAAGAGTCAGATGCTTAACCAACTTAGCCACCTAGGTGCCCCTCATATACTAGATTTTGCATTTCAATTATTTCACTTTATTTTATTTTATTTTTATCTTATTTTATTTAATTTATAGAACTCTTTGGTTCATGAGTTCATTGCTTAATGTTTTTATGTTCAAGCTCATATGATTTTTGAGCTATTTTAATTATGTGTCTAATAATTCCTTTATCTGAAGTCTTTATCAGGCCTTACTCTACAGTTTGTTTTTGTGTATTTTGTAATATGTATTTGTGTACATTGTAATGTGTGTGAGCTATATTCATGTATGTGTGAGAGAGAGTTACTCGTTTTTCCCCAGAGCTTTATTTACAGATAATTTGTGAGGCTTGAGAAAATCTGTACTTGCTTCTGTCAGACCCATCAAGACACTAAAGGTCTGGGACCATTTTTAACAAAATCATCAGCTCAATGTTTCTTGGGACATATAAAGTGGTATTTATTTCCAGTTCCCACTGTACTGATGGTGTTTCCATATGGAGGAATGAGCTTAAAGTAGTTGATTTCTTATTAAATTAAATTACTTCAGTAGGCCTTGGGCTCTGTGAGATCATGAAAATCAGAGGCTACCATTCACCTAGCTTGGGAAACACCCTGAAGGCAAAAGCAGTTTTACAGATGAATAAAGCAAGACTCTAAGAGTTGAGAGCACTTAAGAGTTTGAGAATAAACTATATATTGTTAATGTTGAAAAGAGAAACAATAAACTATAAGGATTGCTGGTGCTAGCACTTATTTGTAAAGGCGCAACATATATATTTATAAAGGGAGTGTCATTGTCTTAATATTTATTTTAACAATGACTTTCTCAGTTTATAATAAATGTACAAATTATTATTTTTTTACTGCAAGTGGAGACTAATAAAGCAGCCCTTCCACAGGCAGAACACAAAGATAGTAGGCCTGAGCATAGAGTACTTAAATTACTAGGAATTAGAAAACAATGGCAACTATCTCTATGAAGAAATAAGGAAGTAATTCCCTCAGAGTAACAGATTTTTTGCTTAGAGTAGAAGGAAGGAAAACTAAACACTTGGATACTTGGATGTTTTGTGTTGTTAAAATAGTGCAGAATCAGTTGAACATTTTTAAAAGAATGCTAATACCTCAAATCAGAAAGCATCACCAAATAGATCATCAGTGATGTGTAAAAGTTAAGCATCATCAGAACCTGGGAAATATATGGAAAAGTTCAAAACTGATGCAATCAGGATAAATATAGTCTATGGGCCATACTTTACTAACAGGTTTTATAAGATTCTTCTTAGGGAAAAATAAGAAATTAATATTATATTTACATTTACTATTATACATAAATTAACTCTAAAGTATATTTAGACTGGTTTCAATAGTTTTGATTCAATCATTCTTACATTTTTGACTTCATAAAAATCTCAGGATAAAGATTCTTCCGTTTCAGTGATACTTAAATTTTGAGAAGCTATCAACTTATTTAATAATTTGTTAAAAAGTATATGTTCTCTGCACTAAATGTATGTATGCGTGCACGTATGCTTAAATATACTAATTTAAGAAATCTCACTCTGTATATTAGGACGAGATGATTTCCACCAGATAATTGTAGTCAAAGCAATAATAGAAACATTACCTCTCCCTCACAGAATGTGGCCTCAGTGGGGATAATTTAAAACTGTGTGTTATATCTGCAATGCATCATCTAGCTAATGAGTGACAGAGCTTTCATTAGAATTTATGTGTTCTGTGGCCTGGTCCAGTAATCATTATACTATATCACAATGTTTTATAAGACATAAAGATTTGTTTGATGGTAGGGTGCAATGCAGTGACACTCAGCTGAAAGGCAGAATTTTTTTGTTATTTATAGCCCCCAAAGAGAAAACTTCCAGGCAAGGTCACAGAAGAGACTGAACCAAGGGGTAGGGTAACAGCAAGTTGGAGCAGTAGAGAGTATGTATTGCAAGCAGGGTGTGGGTTGGCTTCTTGAATAATTTCCCAGGCTCTGGGACACAGGTTGGCTATCTCTAAGTGTCTGGTACCTGGGTTGGGCTGATTAAGGTGTGTAGAGTTTGAAAGCCTACTCAGAGACAGGTTGGGTATAGGTTTAGTTGGCCATTCAAGAAAAGGAACTAACCAGTCACTAGCCAGGGCTTCAAAACTGGGTCAAGACAGTAGTTTAAAAAACTGTATTATATACAATGTATGTTTCTACAATTTAATGTAATAAGGATTTCTATTTTGTCATATTTTCTTCAGTTAATAAAAAGACAAATTCAACATTTTAGCTCTCCTATGGTTCATTATCCTTCTAACTGGAAGATATTTTTTCTTGTGCTTTCAGTATCAAACTCTAGTATAGATTCAGTAAGTTATATAATGAACAGTGTCCAAGATAGCTGTGAAAAAATATTTCAACTTTGACAGAAGACCCTGAAGCTACCTCACTGAACCTGACCTCTTGATGGGAGGGAGAATCATGAGTGACAGGCCCTGTGCTTTGTTCATTGTTCATTGATATATTGACTTGTCTCAGAGTATGATTTTGTTTGGTGTTTCTTTTCTGACATTTCTTTAATACATCAGGTGTTTAAGTAGGAAATGGTGTCTCATAGTTTAATGTCTGTGAAAGTTCATCCTGGTAAAAACCTGAGTTCTTCTTACAAGGTTATCTAATAAGGATCTAAGATATTATTCTGATGCAAACTGAGCTTTGAGCAGCCTGTGAATAGAAATAACTGGAATTTCCTATTTGCCAACACCCTTAGCTTCTATTTACATAACAAGTAAACCCATCAGTGGGGAAAATTGGATCAAATAGGGAATTAGCTAATGAAGATTCCACTTATGAATTGGGATGTCCCTGCAATTCTTCTAAAACTATAAAATAAAAATATGAATATTAACTCTATTGATTCTAAGCAGAATAATGCATGCCAGAAACAATAGAAAACAAAAGGACTTCTTTTCAAAGATATCACATTTTTATACTGTGTGCCGATATAATTTGAGTTTTTTCCTTCTTTTGAGAAAATGTCTGTTCTAGGATTAAGTCATTATGACCAAAAGCTGCACAATGTGTTTTAGGTCAATTAAAGAGTTGAACGGGAGAATATACCATTCATAGGTGAGCAAAATCATTCCTAGACATTCTCTGAAGATATTATATTTTCATAATAGTGAATTCAGTTCAAAAACTGGACCTATTCAACATAAGACCTCTTGAGTGACCTCCGAAATTCTGAAAAATGCCTAAGGAAATCATTCTCCTATCACCTTTATTCCTAACAAATCAGAATAATGTGAATTTTGATAAAGTTAACCAGCAAGCACAAAAATCTTGATAGATATGGTAAATGGACGGACCATATACCAAGGGCTTCACCTGAAGCACTGTGAATATGCTCATCTTCAATTGCAGCATAGAATACGAAGGCAGAAGTGGAGTTCTGATTGCAGGGTCATTACAGACTTCACCTACTTGAGTTATTTGAACCCTAGTTTCCTCCCCTAAAAAATGAAAATACTAATACATTTTTTATTTACCTAGAAAGGGTCTTAGAACTTAATGAGCTACTGTCATGAAATGACTTCTGAATACATTAAAGATTTTATAAAAGCAGATAATGATTGATATGTATGAAGTGACTTTAGATTACCATTTATATCTGACTTGGATAATCTAAAAATTGACTTTTCTTTTACTTTAAAATATCAATATATAATCATATCACAAAATTACATACATAATAGATATTTCACATATCATTTGCTCTTATTGGGAAAAAAGAAATTCTCAAATGTGATTATTAGCTTAGCACTGCACTCAGTGTGGGGGCATCTGCATGGCTTAGTGGGTTAAGCATCTCCTTTGGCTCTGGTCATGATCCCTGGGTCCTGGGATGGATCTTCACTGGGGGGCTCCCTGCTCAGCAGGGAGTATGCTTCTCCCTCCCCCTGCTTATGAGCTCTCTCTCTCCCCCTCAAATAAATAAATAAAATCTTTAAAAAGTAAATAAATTCTGAATGCATTTTAACTTGGTGAATCCTCATAACAGTCCTATGAAGTAGATTCTGGAAATAAATGTGATGATAATTTTTTTAAAGGCATTGTAACTTAAATGATTCTTTGTATTACATGTTGCAAATGCACAGTATTATTTATACAAGAATACAGATTTTTATGCACAATAAATAATAAAGAACTATTAGATTATTCAGTGGATAAAATGTAAGGTTATTAACATTTTCTCTCAGTTATATATTTAGTCACCCACACATTATATCCCGTGAATTTTACCCAGGCTACTAAATAGATTTCTTCCCATGAATTTAATTTTTAAATATCATTTCTTATGTTATTTGAAAACTCTCTTCTTCCATTTATATTTACTGGAAGAAGTTAATGTAAGTATCCTCTGTTTTTTCAGATGTTCTGATTCCTACGAAAAGCAAATCAAAATTGTGTATTATAGGGAATACTGAGGCATAAATCTTCAGTCACTTTGCCTGAAAACTAAAGGGTTTGAACTCAATTATCTTAACAGTTCCATTATGCCGAAAAATTCTATGAGGTTGTGACTTTATGGTTTCTTCACGGGTATGAGATGATTTTCACAGGAGTCATCACTTGCCTATTCTCTGGAGCTGAAACCTTTCTTAGCAAACCTTCCTAAAGCATTGTCCAGTTTCATTTAAGAGACCAAGGGGATGAATATTCCATTTGTCATTTTTTGTTACGAACTGAAACTGCACGCAAATTTATTTTCTTTTCTCCTATTATGTATTAAAATATATTTGGATTTTTAAAAAAATATTTTATTTATTTATTCATGAGAGACACAGAGGGAGAGAGAGAGAGAGAGACAGAGACAGAGACAGAGACAGAGACAGAGACATAGGCAGAAACAGGCTCCATGCAGGAAACGTGATTTGGGACTTGATCCTGGGACTCCGGGATCATGCCCTGAGCCAAAGGCAGACACTCAACCGCTGAGCCACCCAGGTGTCCCTTTACTTGGATTTTTTTCATGGTCATAAATAGGTAATTTGCCCCAGTCACTACTCATTATATTACACTGGACATACTTCACACTTTGATATAACTTACTGCATCTGTGTAGCCATCTGGGTTTGAAATCATTTGCACAATGAAAGAAAAAAAAGTGAGAGGCAACCCATTTACTCTCCCTGAGAAATTACTAAATATGATCAGTGGATAGAATTTTAGGGAGATGCAAACCATTGTATTTTATTATGATTAACAAACACAATCCTTTTAAATCGAACATCCTAATCTAATGTAATAGCATTTGCTATCAAAACTGGTCCTAAAAAAATCGACTGTGTCCCTAGTTACTGAGTGACTATTAATTATTTGGGGAGCTTATTGTTTTACATAGAAGTTAGTCATACAATTGGTTTTAAATTATTCAAAACTACTATGAGTCTAGAAAAGAATTTGCGATGAGGAACTTCTAGTGTATTCTCTATATAGAAGTTATGGAATGATTTTATTTATTTGAGAGAGAGAGAGTGCACACAAGCAGGGAGGGAGGGGCAGAAGGAGAGAGAGAATCTCAGGCAGAGAGCATGGAGTCCAATGATGGACTGGATCTCACGACCCTGAGATCATTACCTGAGCCAAAATCAAGAGTCAAAAAAATAAAAAACAAAACAAAACAAAACAAAAAACAAAATCAAGAGTCAGAAGCTTAACTATCTGAGCCACCCAAGTGCCTAGTATGTAATATTTTAAAAATGTAAGACCGATTTTGTTCTTTCCCTTGTTTAATATATTCTTGTGCTTGTTTTATTTAACACATGATGAAATCAAAACCCTTTACCATGTTCTAAGAGGTCCTAAGTGAGTTGGACCAGTAGTCTCCTCCTTTGATCTCCTTGCCATTCTTTGCCTTGATCAGTGTACTTCAGTGACAGTGGCCTTGCTCTTTTTTCTTCATACCTGGTAAATTTTTTCCCAACTCACACCTCCTTTGCTTAGCATTCATTCATTTTTTAAGAAGTGATTCTGTCAAGATGTGGAGAAGCTGGATGTTTGAACCGGAGACCACATTTTATATCCTTCTTACTAAAGTCCTTTCCAGAAGGTAGACAGTGGAGGGAAAGTAGTGATAGGTCATTCAGGGGACTTGAGGAAGTGGCTGTTTATCAGAATTGTTGGGGAGTTATCTCAATATTTTGTCAAGTGGCCATACTGTTGGAGGATGTCACCAAGAAGACATGACCACAGATTTGACCCATGAGCTAGATGTGGGTAACTTAAAGACTCCTCAGCCCCTTCCCATCCCTGGAATGTGTGTTCTGCTTGCCTTCTCTACTCCCAGAAGCTGCCCCAAAGATAAAACCTTGAGATAGGCAATGTGGTGATGGCACTACCTTAACCAAGCACACTGATGTAGTTAAGGCCTGTATATGAAATTTTAAGATTCTGGTGGATAGGTATAGAGAGATCTATTTATTTTGTGGCTGCCTAAGTCAAGTCTCACAAGTAAGTTCCCTTGCTTATTAAACCTGCTACCTACCAGTATGGAGTGGTCTCTTTCTGTGGTCCCTCCCTATCCTCCATGAGTACACAGGCTGGTTTTAATTCTACCTGGGAGGCTCCCAAAGTTTCAACCTAGGAACCACAGCATTTTATATGCAGTCACTTGAATACAAAGATCTCAATAACTAGAATACAAGATCATTGAAAGGATGAACTAAATTCTACCAATTGTTTTATACTCTGTAGCCAGCATAATATTTACCATATATTGAACACAAAATACACATATAGCAGCCACTCCCCTCCGTGGTTTCACTTTCCACATTTTCTGTCACCTGTGATCAACTGTGATCCAGAAACAGATGATCCTCCTGCTGAGGTATGATCAGAGGGTCAATAGTGCCTAATGTTATGTCCTGATGCCTACATCATTCACCTCGTTTCATCTCATCAGGGAGGCATTTATCATCTTACATCATAACAAGAAGGATGAGTACACAATATTTTGTTCACATTCATGTAACTTTTAGTACTATATTTTGTTCTAATTGTTATATTTTACTATTAATTATTATTGTTAGTCAATTACTGTGGCTAATTTATAAGTTAGAGTTTACCATAGGTATGTATGTACAGTATAGGAAAAAAATAGTATATATAGTGTTCAGTGTTACCTGCAGTTTCAGGCATCCACAGGGGTCTTGGAACATATCATCCATGGATAAGGAGGGATTACTGCACACATACTTAATGTTCCAAATTACTCTTGCTTATTATCTCTTGAGCAAATTAAAAGTGAACCTGCATCAAATATTGTTACCACCTAATACTCTAGATGAAACATAAAGAAACACAAATGATCATGATTTATCTAATTCTTTATTTTCTTGCCATTATCTACTTCCATTAGTATAAATCAACATAGCATAATATAGTGAACTAAAATAAAAACAACCAGTAACGCTTAATGGTATCTACTTTGTTGTTTGCATCTATGTGGTGTCAGTTTCCCTTAATATTAATTTTTAAGAAAAAGATACAGCTTTTTAAATTATGTGTAGAGTTTACATATATAGGTGTATTTATTCAGTTATCTCTTTGTTACTTCCCATTACATTTTTTACAAATACCCCTATTTCAAATATTCATTTTATCATCCTCTTTTTGTAGCTCCAAGTAAACCTGAGGGCATCTCCTAAAAGAGATAAAAACCTATATAATCTATAATATTATATGAATGAAATAATTATATATGAAATAAATATTATATATAAATATATATATTCATATGTGTATATGAATGAAAGTCTTCCATAATGGAAAAAAATGCTGTATGTTGTATTTCCCAATTAAGAAAATCAAAATAGCTAAGCAAGAATAGAAATTTTTAAAAATTAGGAGATGACTCTGCTCTCTTAAATATCTTCAGTTAGGTACTCCATCCAGAATATGTGCATAAGCATGGGTGTGTATATATGTACATGTGTGCTATGCATGCATATCTGTATATATATAAATATATATGTATAACATTTAGATCAAAGTTATAATTTTAAGGAATTCTCTATAGCTTCTTTTACTAATACTAAGAGAAGTAAAAATTTAATCAACTACAAAAAAATGTAATGAAAAGTATTAATGTGTATCTTTTAAATCTGAGTTTTATAATAAAGCCATTTTGGTGATTTGTGGGGGTTTTTTAAAATTTATTTTTTCTACATTCTTAACTCAGCTCTTTATATTACATTGCATGAAATTTATCCATTTCTCTCAAGCCTGTGCAATGCTACTCCAGATAGCAGATACTTTCACCCTATCTCTGAGTCAATGCAGCGTTCTCACTGACCTCCCTGTTTTCACTCTTTTCCACTAATATACTGTCCGCCATATTGTTATCATGTTCCTTTACAACTCAGACTTGTTTTTGTCATTTGTTCTTCTGCTTAAAAATTTCCATTGTCTCTTCTCATTGCCACCAAAATAAACACCAACCTCCTTATCCTGCCAGTTTGGTACCTTTCACAGCCTGGTCCATCATCTCTACAATACACCATATGGTCTAACTGCACTAGAATCATATGCTGTTCCACAAAGCAAGCCAGGGACTTTCCTGGTTCCAAACCTCATTCTTGCTATTTTTGCTATTCCATTGCTTCTTTTAAAATCTTTCTCTAATCCTGAAAGGACGTTGTTTAGGAATAGCATTCGGACTCAGTAACCAATTTACTTGAAACAGAGTAAATTTGTTACAGCAAATATATTGTAGAATATTGGAAAACAAGCATGCAAAATGTAGGCTTTTTCAGACTGAATTCATTTTCACTAACCTGCCAATTCCTCCATTTTCTCATTCATATTTTATTTTGCATGTAACTTAACTGAATTTAAAGGTTTTTCTTCAAGGTATGAAAATTAAAAAGATGTCAAGGGCCACAGAACTAGAATAATGACACTAAGACCTTCAAGTAAGAAAATCTCGTACCTGTTCTGAATGGCAAAATACTATATTTCATGTACCTGTAAATTTTGTAATTTTGAAGACCATATTAGAGTCCTAAACAACTTGAATATGCACATTATCCATTTTGGTAAGTGATCTTTACTTATGATTGTAGATTCTGCTCTAATTATCTTCTGTATGGTTACTAGTCTTAATTTTTAAAAGTGTTTTAGAGGGGGCACCTGGATGGTAGAGTATGCAGCTTTTGATCTCAAGATTGTAAGTTTGCACCCACGTTGGGTGTAAAGATTATTTAAAAAATAAATAAAATTAGGGCAGCCCGGGTGGCTTAGCGGTTTAGCGCCTGCCTTGGCTCAGGGTGTGATCCTGGAGACCCGGGATCGAGTGCCGTCGGGCTCCCTGCATGGAGCCTGCTTCTCCCTCTGCCTGTGTCTCTGCCTTTCTCTCTGTGTCTCTCATGAATAAATAAAATCTTTAAAAAATAAAAATAAAATATAAAATATTTAAAAAGTTCTCTTTTCTGTCACCTGGGTGTATTCTTTTGTATTTTAGCAAATAGGATAGCTTGTACAGTCATTGATTTTATTTTGAGCATCTATAGACATGTATTTGCAAATGCCTACGAAGATTGCATTTTTCATATACATCTATATAGGGTAAATAGTATTTGTTAAATAAAAAAAACTTGATGACTTGTGAATAATATAGTGAAGTCATTTTTCATTGATGTAAAAATAACGTTATTATTTGGGCACATTTAGAGAATGCAAATTATTTTTCTATTACTCCCTTATGCCAAATAAAAAACATACTGAAGTATCTTTCGCATACTGAAGTTCTTGCATAAATCTGAAAAATTGTCATTTTTGATTCATAGCATGTACAGATAAAATCTTTAAACACTAAGAATGTGTCAGTTTAAAGGGAAAATGCAAAATACGTGCTGACAAATTCATGAAGTTTATCAATCTGAGTCACTGAAATCAAAGCAAAGATTTGTGTTTCAGAGAAATCCTTGAATACAGTGATGGTAACATTCCACAGGGAATGGTTCGTTACGTTTACTGAACGTTTACTTCAGTCATTTCTTTGTATTTACATTTTTAACATGTTTTATCTTAGAGAAGTAAAAAAAGAAAAAGTTCAAATATGTTACTTGTTAACTGTATTAATTTGGAAAGTTTGATTTATAATGATATAATTCATTTTCATCCATATAAAAAAGTCAGTGTGTAAACATTTGAAAATAATTTGCTTTAAAACTATTTTTTACATCTTTACAAAAAATCAATTAAAAGAATGAATTACCTCACTTACTCAAATAAAGCCTAAGTGACATTTTGGTTATGGCTTATCCTTAGGTATAGTTTTATGTAGCTTAGAAAGAGAATAAGGAGCTACTCAAACAAAATCTAAAAATCTATCATCTATCTATCTACCTGTCTACTTTTTTTTTGTCTACTTCTTTCCATAATTCTACCCAACCATTTATCTATATATTATATGTTAATATATTCATTTTACCATAAGAAATAAAACAAGTTCTATTCAGAACATGTAAGACTCAAAATTCAACTTTCAAAATGCATCTTTAGTGGTTATATTTCTTGAGAAGTAACTTACAGTTTCTACCCTGGAAACACTGCACTTCTTTTGTATTCTCTTAGCTCTGTTATATCTAAGGGTCATTTTCTGTTGGCTAAAATTTTTGTGAAACATAAATATGACCCTGGATATTCAACAGTGTATAACCATAACACTTTAAAATGCTAAGTGCTTTTTGTATCACACACAGTGAATGATTTTTTGCAAAGTTCAAACATGAAGAAAGAAACAATGGGAAAAATACCTTCAAATATAAGTGGAGAGAAATGGCATTAATCAGCTATCAAAATACTTTCATCATTTTGCACTAAGACAGTTATTCCAAGGTTAAAGAATATTCATGGGAGGTGATAGTGTTAGGCAGTTTTTACTGTATAATCATGTCAATGTTTGTCTCTCAACAACAACAACAAAAACTCCTTGCCAGGTCAACATTTCAATATAACAAATATTTGTTAAATCAGTAATTTGGTATGCTTATTACTTTAGATGATATGACTGGTTGATAAAAGTTCAGATTTTTTTAAAGATTTATTTATTTATTTATTTATTTATTTATTTATTTATTTATTCATGATAGACAGAGAGAGAGAGAGAGAAAGAGGCAGAGACACAGGCAGAGGGAGAAGCAAACCCCACACCAGGGGCCCGACGCAGGACTCGACCCCGGACTCCAGGATCGTGCCCCGGGCCAAAGGCAGGCGCCAAACCACTGAGCCACCCAGGGATCCCCGTCAGATGTTATTTTTTTGTTGCCTAAGCATATCACATTGGGTCACAGAAAGTTTGGTTCTAAGAGTCTCAGAGTTTAAGATGTGGAGTTCAGAAATATCACTATGCCAAAAGATTATGATATGTTGACTTCATAAACAAAGATGGCTTTATTCACCTATTTTCAGAAGATTAGTTTCCAGTAGTATTAATGGATTTACTTAAAGATATTTGTACTCACAAATTCCTTTGACAGAATACATCATTATTGACTAAATACATAAAAGAGTAAAGAGATCAGTAATCAGAAGTAGCTAAATAAATTTAAATATTATCTTTTTTTTCACAAGCATTATTTCTGTACAATAGTTTTGTACCTGTAAAGAACTTTAACTTAGGGACTCCTGGGTGGCTCAGTGGTTGAGTATCTGCCTTTGGCTCAGGTTGTGATCCCAGGGTCCTGGAATCGAGTCCCACATCAGGCTACCCCTTAGGAAGCCTGCTTCTTCCTCTGTCTATGTCTCTGCCTCTCTCTCTCTGTTTCTCATGAATAAATAAATAAATAAAATCTTTATTTAAAAAAAGAACTTCAATTTATCATTAGATATATAGTTTCTCAAATTTAAATAAAGATGATCCATCAATATTAGTTCATACCTTTTTAAAAAATTTTTGAGAGTGACCTTGAAATCTTTACCAGCTAGGTCTATTTCACCTATGGTGAATCACCAGAGAAAACAAGGTCAAAACAAAGTCATTGAAGTCTTACACCCTAGCATGCTACTCTTTGGGATTGATGAATAGCTTCAATTTTCTCAGTTCCATGACAAAGAGAATTGGAGCAGTTCTGTGGAGATCCTTAAGAAGCTGGCTGTAGCCAGATGAAAAATGACATTTCTTGTACTGTTATTGGCAAGGTTAAAGCTTTTACAAATAAAAAGCTTAAGTTTTTCTCAGAATTCAGTTTAGAGTCTGAGTCGTATTGTCTAGGTGAATTGGCCATTTGGGGAAACTTTATGAAGTGTTAACTACATTTGGAGATATCTGAAAATAAACCCTAAATTACTTTAGAGCAAAAAATATACTGCACCTTTCTGAGATTTGGTTTCCGTGTTGACATAGTAGAGGTGCAAAATAATGTTTTTCTCTTGTAACAGGTGTTGTGAAGATCATACGATGCTATTTATGAAAAAAATTTAAATGGCAAATAAATTGATGCAAATGTAAAATGATCTAATGAAAAAGAGAAAAAAAAAAGAAACCTAAGATTTGACTTGATAGTGTACTTTACATAAGCAACCCATTTATTAGAAACTAAAGTTCTGCTCCACACATACTCAGTCTTTAGAGGGAGGATAGCTCAGTGGTAGACTATATCACTACACAGAATTTGAATAAATTATTTGTAAGATTCTTTCTAGAACATTCCTCTAAAATGCATTTGAATTAAAAAGGAGTTTTACAGTGGCTGTTTTAAAACCTTACCAAAAAGAGGGTATCTAGCTAATAAAAGTTTGAGGATACCAAGTCACAGAAGCCAATAAAAAAAAAAAAAAGTCCTATTCTTCACATTTTTTCTCTATCCATGACATTTTGAACAACATTCAACTCTTATCCATTCCTCTGCTCATGAGATGAATTTCATTTCAAGAATATGAATACTTCTGAAACCTAACTTTCTGGATGCTACACTAGCTCTATAGTTAAAAGGGTTGATTTTTTAAATCTCTTTAATACCTTCCTCGGGGGCAGAAATATTATGCCATGATGATAATACATCTAATCACAACTACTTTACGTAACAGAGCATGATGTATAGGCAATTTCACCCTGCAATTAAAGAATGAAGCCAGAAGTGTGGTTGTTGGATGAGAGAATCCCCATAGGAGTGTTGTAGCACATTACAAGCATCCTTCCCTCATTGAAAGCTTAGAGCCCCCTTATACATTATTTTTAAGGCAATAATCATAATTTCTTTATTTAGAAAAATGAAGAACACTCATCTTGCTAATAGCCCTGACCAAGGTAAACATTCCTTAGATTCTTGAGCAGAATGAGTCAAAGAAATAATTCATTTTTGTATATGTTGTTGTGTAAGGATTTTTGAGCATATTTGATTCTGATTTCCTTAGTGTTGGCTTCCATTTCCAAAATAGTTTTTACTGAATAAAAAATCATTTCAGCTACTTTTGAAAGTTCAAAGTAATATGCCATACTTTACATTTATTTTGGACACTACCAAGCATCTTTAAAAAATTAAAGTTAGGTTTCAGAGACTATATTTTCTCTTTGCTTTGTAATATTCATAGCAAATGTAACCTTTTAAATTAATTTGCTTCTTATTCAACACAATTTTTAATATATAATTTTAGACCAGGTTGATCATGCTGACTACCTAGTAATACTCAAATAATAAATACTTGCTGTTATTTAAACATCAATCATAGCTGTCATATATTAACATCTTTTTAATGTTTAAAGGATTAGTAATTAAAGTTGGGATGTTTTATTAAGTGTACATAGACTGGTTTTCAAAATTGTGTGACCTTTGATATCATTCCATATACATAAAATTTCAGATCAAACCAACATTCCAATAATGTAAGGCTTACAGAGCACCTATTGAGAATTAGGACTGGTGTTCAGTACTTCACATGCTAATTAGTATTCAGAAAGGTTAACCTGAAGATTCATAAAACCATGCCTTTTCCATGCTGATTCTGATTAGGTGCAATGTCTTTAATTAGGTACACAGTATCATACTAACAGGTTGCTTCCTATCACTGAAACTACAAGGGAAACCTAGAGATGGAGTCAAAGATTATTTCTTAATATTAAATATTGAACAATTGAATAGAAGACCAGACACAGGAGATTGGAGTCAGTGATTATTTCTTAATATTAGATATTGAACAATAAGAAGAGAGGACCACATAGATACAGAATCATGGAAAATTCCATTACAATAAAAATTTCAATTGTACTATATATGATTATTAATATGGTTATAATGCAAATTACTTATTTAAAATGTAGCATGTTTTGAGAACTACATTTGTATTTAACCTCACAATGAATGCTTACATTACATTACAGACTGCAGCTTTTCTGCCTGTGTTTCCTATCATGTAAAATAGATTTACAGGTTATTACTTAATTCAGATTATTAATTTATCTAAGTATTATTATATGCTTTACATAACAATTTAATTTGCACTTTTAAAAAGATTCATTTATTTATTCACAAGAGACACACACACACAGAGAGGCAGAGACATAGGTAGAGAGAGAAGCAGGCTCCCTGTGGGACCTGGGATCATGCCCTGATCCAAAGGCAGACGCTCAACTGCTGAGCCATCCAGCCATCCTTTAATTTGCAATTTTTACTTAAGATTCTCTAAATTGCAATTTACAATCATGTTTGTTATCTATGTATTTAAAAACTGTAAGGAAAGAATTGAATTTGATGATTTTTTCATTATTGTTTTTTTAATAATCTCATGGTACCAAAATTTTATACTGGTTTAATTTTAGAGACTACCAAAGAATTATTGTTGTTCTTATTAGTGAGGTTTTATTTTCCTTTTTTAATTAGATTGTTATTATGCTCTTGCCTCCAGATCCCTTTCCGGTGAACAGGAAAAATTCATAACAACTATTTACTATTCAGAAAGAATAAAGACTAAATATTTTGTGGAATATGAATGGGAGCTTTCTTTTTATGTTTTTTGTTCATCTTTTTGTACATTCGTTTGCTTTTTCTAATGGTTACTTAGATCTAATGGATATTTATTTTCATAACTAATATGAGCACATTTTTTCCTAAATTTCTTCTGCAAAAACTTAAATCACTGTTGTTGTTTTTTAAGATGAAAGATATTACCAAGAAATCAAAGGTGAATTTGAAAATGTTTAATCAAAAGTATTAGTGTTTGCTCTGGCTAAGAAAAACATTTTCTAAGAGGCAGGTTTTGCTTCAGCATGATTTTTTCTGTGGAATTACCAGAGTATTAGAGAACCTGTTAGCACATCATAATTTTAAAAATGCCATTAATGTCTAATACTCTAAATTTATCTCCCACTTGAAAACAAAATTGTTATACACAGAATGTAATGCAAAGTATGAAATCCAAATTAAAATTTTGTGAGCAAGATATTAGCATTCTGATTTTTTACTACTGATAGCAGAGGCATTACGAAATGGGTTTACTGAAAGTTTCAATGAACCAGAGAGGCTTAAGGGTGATGGACACAAAGGAACTCATGAAGTCCCTCCATTCATTTATGGTACCCAACCCACTGTACCACCGAGGAGTGCTTTGTAGTAATTATTCTACACCTGCTACTACCCATGGGCTTTTATAAACCGTGTTATTGACCTAGTTCATTGAAAGATAACAAAGCTTGTTCTGCAAAGTGGTCTTGTGGGCAGATAAATGGAAATATATATAATTTCAATTTTTCTCATCATTTTCAAAACATTTTGTTATTTTTGTTATTGACACCAGAGACCTCTTATCAGTTTACATGGTATAACTTTCTCTTTTTGTTTGTGTATGTTGGAGTGGGGAAGGTAGAAATGGGAGTGGCTTTTTACTGACTCAAAACTATTCTTTAATGCAACCATAGCCTCTTTTCTATAGTATATATGATCAAGAAACCACTTTATTGTGTAATCAATATCTAGACTGTACCAGGAAACCTCCTTCATTCCTTATCCCACATTCAATAAAGGTAAACATGTCTTCTCTCCTTCCCAGATGCAAAGGTCTTTTTTAACAATAAGTGTACATGAGGGCATTTGTCATTCTTAGAAAAAGGACCCCTGTGAGTGACAAATACTAATGTGCTTAGGAGAGGAGGTCCCATAAAACCACAACTGTTTCTCCATCTGTAGAACACCTGTCCTCTGTGCCAAAAAGGAAAATTACAGAGATGCAATATAATTTTGCAGTGAAAGAAATCCAAAGCTATTAAACTAGAGGTCTGTGTCCAAATTATTTAGACAATGAAAACTTTTCTTCTGTTTCTAGAATATCACATTTTATTCATCTTACGGCTAGAATTTCCTGTGTTTAATTCCAAATAAATTGCTTAATAGGTGATCAAATTGGTAGTACAACATGTTAAGGTAACAAAATTTGATTTTCAGAATGCTTCTATGCCTACATTCTGATCTTTTAAGACAAATTAATGTTTTCAATTCTTGAATGCTTGGAACTCATGGAATACAGTGAAGAAAATAATGGAATCTTTTCGGACCTATACTTCTATAAAGATAAATTTTTATAAGTTGAAAATTGTTTTACTATTTAAATAACGCATTTATGCAATCCATTAATTTTTTAACTTAAATATTGAGTTAAAATATAGAGAATTACTATATTTAATACAACCTCAAATATCTAAAATGAAGGTGGAGTCAAGCAAGAAACGATGTTAAATGAAACAAGGAAAGGCAGACTGGTTTTGAAGCAATTTTATAATAGTTAAGTCCAAACTCTTCATTTTAGAATTAATGATACTAAATTTCAAAAAGATTAAATAACTTGTCTTAAGTAATGCAGCTGGATCTAAACCACCAATATCAGGACCAGAATTTGGAAATATTTTCAGTATCATTTCTAATCAAAAGAAGACTATACACTGTAAGCCCCCAGGAAAAATGAAAAGTGGAGAATTATATCTAAAAATAACAACTGTTGTCAAATCGATATAACTGATCTGTGGTCCAGACGTGTCTGCATTTTTTTCTTGCTTTAGAGTTTAGAGATGGCATTCAGCATCAGGAAGTGACCCAGATGAGGAAAGAGACTGTTCGGCAGACTTTCTACGCCTTACAAGCACATCATTGGTGAAGTATTTAATTCACAAAATGAAATAGGACCAGAAGTCACATCACCCTATTTTCACCACAATCTTCTTCCAAACTAAATCATTTCAGATTCTTTTCTCTCTTTTGGGAAATATTTCTATGGAAGATATTCTATAATATATGTTAGTAGAAAAGAAGGACCTCTATTACCAAAAGGTGACTCAGAAAAGATTGAATATAGCAAAAATTCATCACAAATTAGCAGGTGGTGAGTATAGAAATCACTCTGAAGAGAAACACACAAAAACACCGGAATCAGAGGAAGCAGGGGGCAATCACTTGTAAATTTCCACTTTTCTTCCATGTCCTATGTCCTTCTCTATGTCAAAATACAACTGTTTACTGTGTATACTCACCTCCCCATCTTTTTTTTTCTTAATCTCCAGATCTGTTAAGTGTCTGCTTTTGTATTGTCAAAAGAAGGATTACAAGGTAAAATTGGAGGAAAAGAGTAATAAACCTTCTGTCACTCCTCATCCTTGATCTTTAGTTTCAGCTATCTTCATACCTTAGACACCAAAAAAAAAAAAAAATGAACCAAAGCATGGAAAATTGAACTTAGAATATAATCATCCATGGAGATTTTCTAGGAAAGGGAGATACTCCATTATATTCTGTATTTCTCTAACCCCTCCTTCTGTGCACCACAGATGTAAAATGTGAGCAATATTTGCTATGGCTTTCTGGTTTCATGGTACTCAATATGTCCTGTCTAATTAATTTAAAAAAATAAAATAAGGTGGAGGGAAACAAAATTTGTGTATAAGTATGGCAAAAAAAAAATTGGAGAAAGGGTAGTGCTTTACAAATAGGATTAGGGATCCTTATTCAGTTCTGGTGTGGTTGAAAGTTGTGACCAGAAGAACAGAGATACTCCAAAATATATCATAATCTATTTATTCATTCTGATTTGATGGTTATTTACATTATTTGCACTTTTTTCTCAAAAAGCAATGCTGAGATAAGTATATTACATAGTTTTTTCATGTGCGTATATGATAAAATTTCACTAGGATGTTATTCTTAAAGAGGAGTTTCTGGTTTATTTCGTATGAACATCTATGACTTTTCTACAAAATGTCAAATTGCCTCTAAAAGTGTTGTATCGATTTATACACCTATGGCAGTGTAAGGGAATTCTTTCTCAAAAATTTACCACTACTTAATGTCTGACATTTGCGAATCTGAGGATAGAAAATCTGAGGAGTTTTAATTTAAACTTTTGCAGATACTAACGAGACTTACCCATTCTTACATCTTTATTCTACCATGGCTTACATATCTATTCTCTTTGAATGTTTTTTTTTTTTTTTTTTTTTTTTTACGATTTACTTTTCTCATTTTGGATATATTTTGGCATTAATTGCAAAACAAAACTATTTTCCTACCTTTGGCTTGCCTTTTTATCTTGTCAGTAATGCCTTTTGACATATGTAATATTTTTTAATTTAACATTTAATATTGTCATCAGGCACACTTTTTAAAACCTGAAATAATGACCAAAAAACTTAGGAAATGGTCATTTTGGTAGAAAATTTGAAAATGTATCTTAAAATTATAGAAGTGAATAATGCAATGACTAAAATGTAGAACTCAAAACTTGAGTGTAGGAGCAGGTTGCTCAAGGACAAATGGATTGAATGTGAATTGGAATATAGGTAAAAAGAATATGCTCATTCAGTCCTAAGAAATAGAGGGGGGAAGAAAAGAAAGAAAACAAAGGGAAAAAGAGAGACAATGAGAAATAATTAAAAGCATACACATATTTTTGTAGTTTCAGAGAGAAAAAACAAAATGAAGTAGAGAGAATATTAGAAGAAATAATGGCTTGGGGCACTTGAGAAATAATGGCTCAACTCAGTGGTTGAGCATCTTCCTTTGGCTCAGGTCATGATCCCAGGGTCCTAAGATAGAGTCCCACATCAGGCTCCCCACAGGGAGTGTGCTTCTTCCTCTGCTTATGTCTCTGCTTCTTTCTAAAAATGGCTTAGAATTTTCAAGATTTTTCAAAAATTTATCAAGACTTATAAACTGTATAAGTACAAAGAAAACCACTACAAGACATATCTAAGAAAAAAACTAAAAAAAGAAAACCTTAACAACAGACAAAGCAAAATATGTATTATCTTCAATGGTCTCATCATAAATAAAGCCAGAAAATGATGGATTGAAAGTGTTTTCAATTCATGTCTAGAAATCTGTACCTTAAACCCAATAATATATGTCAGGGGTAAAATTAATGCATTTTTAGGAAACAAAAGATTTTTAAAAGGTACAACAGAAACCCTGGAAGTCTTTGTCTATGGCAGAGAAAAGAAAGTTATAGGAAATAATTTTATTTTATTTTATTTTATTTTATTTTATTTTATTTTATTTTATTTTATTTTATTTTTTAGGAAATAATTTTAAATGTTCTCTCTATAGACAGAAATTAATCCCAGGTGGAAGCATGAATATGCAAGAAAAAATTATGAACAAGATATAGCATAAATATCTGGATTAAATGAAAACTATAAACTAATAATGTGTTGAGGAAATCTATAATGTTTCTCAAATTAAAATATATAGCAGCAGTAACATGGATTGGTAGATGCTAAAACATTTTTGTTATTTGTAAGGAAGTGGTAAAATTACCAATTTATATTGGCTCTGATTAATCAAAATCATGTTATAATTTCTAGGAAAAAGGTATATGTAACAAAGAGTGCAATTGAAGAAGATAATAAAATAATTTTTATTCAATTCATAAAACTTAGAATATATATAAAAAGAAAAGGAGGGATAAATACCAAAGGGTAACATGACAGGTTTAAGGATAAATATGTAAATGATAACAGTAATTGTATATGGACTAAATATTCCTATTAAAAAAGAAATATCATGCTGGATAAGAAATAATCAAATATATATTGCTTGCTAAAGATGTGGTTAAATTATAAAAAGAAAGACTGAAATATAAAAAAAATAAAAGGTGGCAGGCAAACAAATAAAACAAAAATATTGCATAGATGTACTAATGAAAAGGTATAATATATTATACTAATAATTATTTTTACTTACTTGGATCAGTCCATCTAGTCATCATTTGCCTATTTGTTTTATAAAAAAACTATTTTACAAATCAGAGTAATAATACCTTTATTATTATGTTACATTTTTAACAAATATATTTACATATTTTTAAAAGACTTTTTAAACGTTTTTTCTTAAATACTTTCTAATAGTGAACAACGTTAGTATTATGTACAACTTTGCCTTCATCATGATATTGTTTAATATTCCAAAGAAAAATATTTATTTTTACAGTTGATAGTTGGATGTGTTGATATATGTAATATAGTGTATTTGCCATTTTTTTCTAATTGATGTTTTCCTGGATTTATTATTTCTGAAAAGTCTATCATATTTATTAGACTAAATGTAGAGAAAATACTTTGTCTCTGCATTTTAAAAAGTCTTCATTTACTCAATACCTAAAAAAAAATTTGTTTCCATAAAATTCTAGGAAAAAATTTTCATCATTTCAAAACTAATATTCAACTTCTAATTTTTACTGTTTCTCGGATTAGCTGTCAGTCAAATTTGGTCCTTCCGTTTTCACTAGTATTTTTGATTATTTTTTTCTTTTTCTTTTTAAAGTTTTATACTTTATTACAAAAAAAATTCACAAGTTCAGGTATTTGAAAGGACTCATGAGAATGCATAGGAGTATACAAATTCAAGGTCTTTAGGTTTGACGTTAAGACACAGCAAGAGAGAGTGCAGATAGTCATCACAGGTCTTAGAAACATCCAGATGCAAGCTTAATGGGGTTCTTATTCACACATGGACACCCTTCTCCAGTTTGAATCACCAAAATCTGTGCAATGAATCTTGACTTCAGGAAAGCTCAGGGCAGAGGTTCCCAGTGGAGTCTTTTATGCCTCTCTGGTCAAGCCAGGCTGTCTAACCGATTATGCTGGGTGAAAATCATCAGTAAACAAACTGGCCCTGGAGGTTGCCAGGGGAGTTTCAGACTTTAAACAGCATGTCATAAACCCCACTGCTCTTATCTTGGCCAAGAGTCTAAGTCAGAAATCCTGAGATCCCCAGAGATAAAGATAGAGCATTCCCAGTCCAGCCGTAAAATGACTCTATCCCACACAACTAGCATATTCTGGATATGAATTTATTTTTCTTTATCCAGCTCAGTTCTCAGAGTATACTTACCTGAGGACTTGCATCTTTATTCTTAAATTTTGGACTTCATATAAATAATTTTGTAATGGGAATTATATGAATATATGACAAAAAGTAAGTGCATATACTATATATATTTAGGTAAATAAAAACACATGGTTAGGTGGGCAAATATATCAACCTTTGGTTGCTTTTGTGCCCTGTACTGTCTTCATCTTGAAGACTTAATTACTTGTCGTTAGACATTTTTATTATCTCAAAATCTCTTATTCTTTATTATGTACTTTTTATTCTTTCGGCTCTCAGTGTTCTGACTTGAATATTTTCCAACTTACTAATGGTCTTTCTCTTCTGTTCCATATGTGGTTGAATTAATTTACTGTGTCTTTAATTTTAATTTTTGAATTTATACTTCTATAATTTCCATTTGATGTTTATTTCAATTCTCTGGTTAAATTCTGTACCTTCTTATCTATTTCCTTGAGTATATCTATCGCAATTACTTTAGAACCCATGTCTGAAAATGCAAATAACCCCATCATTTCTCTGTGGTTGTCTGTATGTGTATCTCTTTTTATATTTTCTTGGTCCTCTTTCTTTGTACACTTGACAATATTTTATTGGATTCTGTACACTATGTAAGAAATATTGCAGAGCCTTTGGGTGATGCTGTCTTCTCAGAGAGAATATTTACTCTTTGCCTTCTCAGAGTCACAAGACAGCTGAACATTGTTTTGCTTCACCAAAATTGTTCTCCTTAACTTCTTAGACTCTTGCCCTGGGCAGTGTTAAGAATTCAGAAAGTGCTTAAAAGGAACAAACACCGAGTGGACATCTGCTTCCAGGGAGATCTGGTAATAGGGTCAAATTTAGGCTCCCCGTTCAAACAACAGCAAAGTAAACATACACATGAAAAATTGTTTTCACTGGACAACAGACAGTACAGAACAATAATCTCTGAAAGAGGGGCACTAAATGAAGTGAGCCCCATGACTGACCCAGCTTCCTATTGGCAGAGTTATCAAGCTACATACTGGGGGCGGAGAGTATGTGGGACTTTGACAGGACTCAGGAGCTACAGAAAGACTGCTGAACTACCTGAACGGAGAAGGATTCATCATTTCAGGGAACTTAAAGGCGCTAGAATGATCAAGGCAGAGTGCCAGGAGGTTTTTCTCCCTGAACAAGGACAGTTACAGATCTGTACTGAGGGTCCTCTGCTTTTTCCAGCTCAGTGCTGATTAGCACATGTGAAGAAACCACTGAGGCTAGGGAGAGAACTCCATGAAAGGAGCAGAAGGAACACTCTCCAGAGGGCTGCAATGGTTTGTTTCTTCACCATCCAGAGTGATTTTATTAAAGTACATAAGCTTAGAGAAGGACCAGTGTGCATTTGAGTACAAAAGACAAAGAGTACCTTTCTCTCTGGTGGCTAATAGGGAGTTAGGAGGAAGTGAGAAAACTTGTTTAAGCAAAGCTTTAGAGATTAAAAAAAAAAAGAGTATTTTTAGGAAGATGTAAAGGAGAGTTGGAGGATGTTTAGGTAAACAAGCAGACAGAGGGCAGGGATCTGGGATGTTTTCAGAGATTTTTATTAAATATGGCTGCAACGTAGCATCAGAATAGGAGCGAGGCAAAAGAGAAATCTTGAGAGGTGGTCAAGTTCCAGATCTTGGAAGACTGGATAAGTGTTTAAGGGTAAATTTATAACCTAGAGGTTAAATGGCGGGGCCAAGGGGGTGGGTGGGTACTGAAGTCCTTTACAGAAAATAGCCTGATAAGGTATATTGCAGAAAGGTCACTTGCAATCCTTGGGATAATAATGCAATTCGATAGAAATCTTTAGACATCAGTTAGAAAGCTCGTGTAATATTCCTTCAAAAGACAGTGGATGCTAGAACTAAGACAGTGAGACTGGGTAAGAGATAAGTTACGGTGGTGATATCAATGGAACTGAGTCACTGTGAAATAAGATATAAGGAAGGAGGTTTCTAGTTGACTGATGTGGATGTAGTTCATACACATCATCATAGTGTTACTAGTAAATGAGAAACAGATTAGGGGTAGGAAATTAAGATCTTACTTTTGGATAGGTTGAGTTTGAGTTATGGGACATCCAGGTAAAAATGCCAGTTGGATTTAAACATCCGGAATCATGACCAAAGTCTGTATTAGTGATAGTCTTCCTCCAAATATGTAACCATATTTGATTAATAAAACTATTCCAAATATTGAAACATGATTTCAAATGTTGGTAAACTTATTTCAGACAAATATGTAGCAATCACATAGGTAAAATTAAAATGTATAATATGGGATGCCTGGGTGGCTTAGCAGTTAAGCTCCTGCCTTTGGCCCAGGGGTAAGGATCGAGTCCCACATCAGGCTTCCTGCATGGAGCCTGCTTCTCCCTCTGCCTGTATCTCTGCCTCTCTCTCTGTGTCTCTCATGAATAAATAGACAAAAATTTTTAAAAAAAGTATAACGTATGTCAAAATTCTCTGGCAATAGTATTATTAACATGGATATGGTATAAAGTAACTGATGGGACACATTTTTTAATTTTTTTATGTGGTAGATTCCTGCATGCCTCACCAGTATACAAGTCCATGAATTATGAATAAAAGCAATATTCAACAACCTATACTTGATATAATAGTTACAAAAATAGAAAAAAGTTTTTGAATTACAGCAATTGACATTTACAATTGGTCTCATGTAATCTACTAATTAAAAAAGTAATTATGCCCCCTCAAAATAATAAGAACTACATAGGAAAGTGTAAGTAGTTCATCTGCCTCCTGAAATAGACAAAGTGTTAAGGAACTGTCTTCTGCATCATTAATTGGGCAAGTAAATAACAACCCTGCCTAGATTATAGCAACTGATGATATGCAAGAGATCAGGGGCTAAAATAATTCCTGTAAATCAGCAGCAGTGTGATAGGAAATAAAGACAGATAACACATTATCACGAAGATAGTTTGATGTGACACCACCTTTTATTATCAGATATAGATGGCATTCCTCATTAGATGACAGAGAGCAATTATTGCTGTCTATAAATGAGTTTGAAAGGAAATAAAATAACTTTCAGATATCCTCACACCAAAAATTTTGAATAATTAATGAAAATACATGAAATAAAATCCTTTCCTTTACCCATCTCCACTTTCTCATTCTTTTCATCAATAACATTCATTTGTCCTTTAGCTCAAAAATCACTTCCTCAGAGAAAGCTTCTCTGACCTCTTAATCAAAATAAGCCCTAGTCATAAGTATTTTTTACCAGGATGGTTCCTACACAGTGAAAATAATTCCACTGTTTGTTTCTTACATCAATGGAAAATAATGAGTGGGAAAGGAAAACACTGCACTGGAAGAGTGTGGAGTTATCTAAATTCATATTTAATTTGCATTTTCCCTAATAAAATAACTTTAACCAAATAAGGAGACTTGAAGATAAATGACAAAATAAATACTAATAACTTTTTAATTTTACTTTTATAATTTAATAAAATACTACATATGAAATAAGATTTACATAATAAATTTATATATTATATAAATAAATCATATATACTTCTATAATAATTTCAGACTTGAATAATTAATAGCTGAGGATGGAGCACCCCAATGCAATGACATTTTCCCTCTTGTGGTAACTGACGGCATTAATATACTTTGACCAATATTAGTAAGCGGTTATCATATTAGCTAATGTTTATTGAGTATTTGCTATTTGGCAGAGATTGTCTTTAATATTATACATAGATTATTTTATTTAAACCTGAAAACAGCCTTATGAGGTTGATACTCTATTAGCCCCATTTTGGAGATGAAAAAATGAAGAATGTAGCTACTAGCCCGCATAGACCATAAGTGGCAGAGCCAGGATTTGAAAACCGTCATTTTAGCTCTAGAACCTACATTCTTAAATACTGAACTGTCACAACGCACGCCCTTCTGAGTGAGAGGCTGCACCGCATTATACAAGGACACATTGTAGGATCTGCGCAAACCTCACTTCAGAAATTATGACTGCTTGCCTATATGTTACATAGTTCTCTGCATAATTTGAGTAGAAATTAAAAAACGTGTCTTTCAAAATACAAAGAGTGGAAAGAAATGTTTTTATTGGATTTCAATCTCTGTCAATCTTTTTTGGGTAATAAAGTTTGGGGAACATGCCTTCTCTATTTGTGCTTAGCTATAACCTGAGCTCTCCTGTTCTGCTGCCACAACCAAGTGAACTATAGTAAGACTGTGAGATTGTTCAGATAGTTGAAGGAATGCACCTAGCTTCAGAGAGCATAGAGCAGCTGATATATTAAATAGCAGATCATAAAGCAGAAAGACAGAAATAGTGTGATCTTTCTATCTCAACGAACTGAAATCTCCAGTTTGATGTAAAGAAAAAGAAGAAGGAAGGAAGAGAGGGAAGGAAGGAGGAAGCAAATGATTTGCCGAAAAAAAAAGGGAAAGAGGCATTCTTAGTTTTTGGAGAGGATGTAACTATTTATCTTTAGGGACAAATAAAGTGTCTAAAATTTCTGGTATTACTAAAAGGTAATGTCCATTGTCAAAAAGAGGGAACTACATGTATTTACAGAGATGAAAACAGACATGTTCCCTTAATCCTAAGAATCAGGTATTTTCAATGTCAAAATTTCAAAATATGTCCTTATAGTTTTTTGCATGTGTATAAATGCCTGAATTTATTTGGGTAATGTGAACAATATGTAAGATTAGTTATCCTGTTAACTGCTAAGATATTTTTTCTAATTACGAGTATATCCATATGCATTATTGAAAACAGGCACAATGAATACAATTATAATGAAATGTATATTTAAATATATTAACTGTAATTCTATTTCTCATAGTTAAGCAACATTAATGTTTCCTATTAATGTTTCGGCTAGTTTGAGTTATATATTCATTTTTGCATTTTTATTATTTTATGATATATGTCAAACTATTGTATTAAATTTCATTGAAATCATGATTATGAATTGTAGAAGTTTTCTGTCACTGCAAAGCAAATTACCACAAAATAGCAGCTTAAAATAGCACCCATTTATTAGCTCATGGTTTTATAGATTAGAAGTTAGGGCAGATTCAACTGCACTTGCTGTCATTGAGGGTTTCGCAAACTGCCATCATTGTTTGCCAGGTGAGGCTCCAGTCTGGGGCATTAGAGAAGAATCCACTTATCAAGTCTTTAAAGTGTTGGATAGGATTCACTCCTTACAAATGTAGGACTAGAGCACCTGTTTTCTTCTGACTGTTAGTTTGGATTTGCTTTCAGCTTCTAGAGAGCTTTATTTTTGTCTTCCCTCTTGCCTAGCTCCATATTCAAAGCCAGGACCAGCACAAGAGATATTTCTTTTACATTGTATCTGATTTCCTCTGGGCAACCAGCTAAAAAAAACTCTGCTTTACAGGACTCCTGTGATTGCATCAAGCCTACATAATCTCCCATTTAATTAACTAGAGGTCAGCTGATTTATGACCTTAATAATAGGTGCAACATTCCTTTTGCTGCATAACCTAACACAATCATGGGTGCAATATCTCATCTTCTTCACAGTCCTGGGGCTTAGGGGGCTTAGGGCAGGAAATGTTGGGGCTGGGGGCAGGGAAGCCGTTTCACAATTCTGCCTACCACAATACTGTCTGGGTACTTGACCACTATGCTACTAGTACATCATCATTTATTTAAGCATTACCTTATTATTGAACGTTTATTTAACTATCCCAAATTTCAATTATTATTGAACGTTTATTTAACTATCCCAAATTTCAATATCATTAATAAGTGTAATTAAGAACTGTAAACATCTTAGGATTCGACTACTGTTATTACCTTAGTATAAATTGTAGAAAGAAAATTACTTGATTCAAAAGGTACAAGCATAAAAAGATCATGATATACGTTCCTAAATCACTCCCTTTTATCCTACAGTGAAAAAAATACTTTTTAGTTTTTGTTGTTTCTGGTATACTCCAAGTTCTACTCATTATATTTTGGACCATTCATTTATGTAAAAAACAGAAAAAAATATCACTCACTTTAATTAATAGTAAAAGTAAATGTATAGGAAGTAGTGTACCCATTCATAAGAGGAAGAAGGTCGGAACCCAACTGATAACGGATAGGAACCCAGTTCCTCCACAGCTCAGTTCTGTGAGTCTGTTAACTTCAGTACACTTCAGTTTTCTCAGTTTCCTCAACTGTTAAAAGTAGGTGATATTAACCAGTTCATAAGGTTATTGAGATAAATAAATGTATGCAAGGAGAGTAAAATATAAATGTATGACAAATGAGTAAATATGAGTGAGCTGCATCTAGTTATACTTGATTAACTGGTCACTTATTTTCCTACGAACTATTTAATGTTCTTTTTCGTATCTTTTATATTGAGTGAAAAGTGGAGCCCTGGGTGTTGTATGTAAGTGATGAATCACTACATTCTACACCTAAACCTAATGTTACACTGTATGTTAACTAATTATAATTTAAATAAAAACTTGAGAAAAAAAAGTGATGTTTAGGACTAAAAATAAAATGAGTTGATTTTTAATACATTTTGAGTTCTCAGACATTTTAATAAATATTAACTCATTATAAATAGAAAGTCATTATTATGTAGTTGCATACTTTTTACAATGCCAAATATTTTATTGTAAACTAAAATGTAAATATTTATTTATTCATTACTTTTCCAAAAACATTTAGAAAGAATAATAAAATTGTGCACAGAAATATTATATATTTTAATTAGTTGATTCACTTGGGCTTTTTGGTTTTATAATATCATTTTACATAAAGATATATTTGTGCCTCTCCAGTTGTTATCTACATGTTTCTTGTCTGTTTTCTCCCTATAGAATTCCCATTAATAATTGATTAAATTGCCTCAGTGTATTTTTTATTTCTCTGTCTCTAGTCTTCATTTTTAATTCTTTACTTTTTTTCTCTGAATAATATGAGGGTGTTTTAAGCTAATTTTATTCCATTAATATACTTTTCTGCAGCATCTACTCTGCTATTTACTGTTCTTATTGTTTTAAAAATATTTTGTTTTTTTTCATGACTTCTTTTTTGGATTTAAATTCTATTCATGATTACCTTATTCTATGTTATAAATTTAACATCAGTTTAAACCTTACTGGAAAGACACTTTAACCCTTTTGGAATCTATGATCTATTTTTTAAGAAAATCTATTTTATAGGATGACGTTTTTGCAATAATTAAAAGCAGTGTATTCCTTTGAACTACAGTTTCCATTAATGTCCAGTATTTTCTCTGAATACATCCTTAAAGATTGATGCCTAGACTAGCTCCGGATTCAGAGACTCTTTTGAGTCCTTACCTGAATCTTTTGATCCTGGAAAATATTCGAAAGGAAATTTTTTATTCCCAGTGAATTTCTATGAGTGCCTTAGAGATCTAGCAGCCCAGGGAGGAGAGGCCAAAGGCAGTCCCAACACCGGGTATCACCTCAGAGAAGCGAAAATAGTGTGCTGAGATGGAATCTAGGAATTTCCTAACAAATAACTCCAGTCGTGGTTTTCTAAGAAATATTCAGCCAACTCTTAACTTAGAGGAAACCTCCCCGGATAGGCTCTCCACATAATTCAGAGTAGCCAGATGAAATCCAGAACTTCCAGGTAAACTTGAATTCAGATAAACTGCAAACATTTTTAGTGTAAGTATATCCCACATATATTTAATACATATACTAAAAGCATTATTGGCTGCTTATCTGAAATTCCAATTAATTGGACATCCTGTATTTTTATTTGCTGAGTCTGGAGACTCTAAACACTGTGAAGGGCAGATAACATCTAGTTCCATGTTAGCTAACCCGTTTCATATACCACATTCATTCTTGTCATCTGTGCCAAGATAAGAAGTCTTACTGAAATTCTGTCCAAAGTCACTGCCTTCTCATTCTTGACTTGCTGCTGCTTTTCAGATACAGAGATTCGTCAATGGGCTCTTACTTTGACACTGGGTTATACACACTTTTTCCATAAGAAAGTAATCAGTTTCTGATTTTTGAACATTATTCTTGCCTACGTTGTAGGGGTAATTCCTCATTTTGCCAATCACTGGTAATTTCAGTGGTGGTCTGGTGGTGAATCAAGGAAAAATCTATCTCAAATTTTACAAACATACCTTTACAGTTCCTCAAACTCTATCACTAATTCACCCAGACAACCTGCCATCTTCCCGGGGCCAGTAAACCAGGTTGATTAATATTTCCAAATGATTTTAACTGATGGATAATATTGAAATGTGCGGTTCAGAAAAGTCTCTGAATAGGAGGGTATCGATACTTTTTTTACATGATATCTCTTTATATTACATATTTTCCCACGTGCTGGGAATTCTGTTAAAAAAGCGGGAAGTACACACTGAAAATGTATTTTTCTCCCATAGCAAAAGTGCTCCATTACAGGAATACTCAGTTGAGCAAAAATCTAAAACAGCAAATATCAGCTAGCATGCACCATCCACTGTGGCATCCACAGTCAGGAGGCAGAGAGCGATTTACAAGCAGCAGGTAACCATGCACAGCAGCACCGTGGCATTACAACCAAGCTACCAAATGAAATCAGGGGGAGCTTTTTCCTATGAAATTGGGGGCAAGAGGCTATGCTTTGCTTGGTGTGGCTATTTCATTTCTGTGTATATTTACTCATTTGCTTTACATTTGTTGTGTGTTGCAGCCAGAAGTTTGCTCACATAAATGAGCGGTGGGACTTGACACTCTCTCAGGTAGCTGCTACTTCTAAATTTCTCCCTTGGGAAATTTCTTAGGCCAGTCTGGGTATCTGAACTTAGTTAACAATGTCCTAGAAATGGAAAATAAAAAGTTACAACCGTGGTTAAACCGAGAAAAAAAACAACCTTTCTTTGTGTAAGTCATTCAGGATGTATAGACATAAAGAACTAAGGAAATAGGTCATTGTTTTGGAGAAGAGTCCTTTCATGTCACTCATTCTCAAATATATGGCAACAGATAAAATCTTTCTGAGCTACTTCTAATTCTAAAGCCAACTCTTAACATTTCTTTTCTATCATCTGAAAGCCAATTTTTATATATTTTGCAGTGCTATCTTTTTTACAGGATCCTAAAATCTTTGTTTTGCTGGCAGATAATTTACTTATGTCATTTTCATTGTCACGTGTTAAAGATAGAATAGTTGGATGTTCCCACGTTTTTGAATGAGATAGAATAAAATATGAGATGGGAAGTCATGGGTAACACAGAACTGTGGTTAAAAACCTTATGTCTTCATCACCCCAATTCAGACTCTGGCATCATACACATATTATCTATTCACATATAAACAAAAATTTCATAATCTTATGTTACTTAATTGAAAAATAGGAATATATAGTACGTTAATTGCCTCCATCTGTAAGTCACAAAAATATATACACTAGACTATGGTAACTGATCTATGTACTTTCCTTTTTAAAATTTTATTTTTGGGATCCCTGGGTGGCGCAGCGGTTTAGGGCCTGCCTTTGGCCTGGGGCGCGATCCTGGAGACCCGGGATCGAGTCCCACATCGGGCTCCCGGTGCATGGAGCCTGCTTCTCCCTCTGCCTATGTCTCTGCCTCTCTCTCTCTCTCTCTCTCTCTCTGTGACTATCATAAATAAATAAAAAAAAAAAATTAAAAAAAAATAAAATAAAATAAAATTTTATTTTTATCGTCCCTCTTGCTTTCATCCCACCTTTTTCCTATGTGTTAATATTGGAGATTAAGTCAAACAATTCCTAATCTACATTAATATATCTTTGCCTTGAAAATAACAATTTTTGCCTCCCAAAAAAGTACATTCTCCACCTGTTACTATAGACTCTATATGAGAGAATTTGAAAAATGTGTTTTTAAAGTTGTTTTTATTGTATGGTATTTTAATTTAAGTATAGTTAACATACAGTGTTATATTAGTTTCAGGTGTACAATATAATGATTCAACAATCCATACATCACCCAGTGCTCATCACAAAAACTACACTCCTTAATCCCCATCACCTATTTCACCTATTTGCCCACCTAACTCACCTCTGCTAACCATAAAGTTTGCTCTTTATCATTAGGAGTCTATTTCTTGTTTGTTTTTTTTTTCTCTCTCTCTCTTTCCTATGTTTGTTTTGTTTCTTAAATCCCACATATAAATGAAATCATATGGTATTTGTCCTTCTCTGATTAACTTATTCTTATTTTACTTAGCATAATAGTCTCTGACTCCATTCATGTCATTGCAAATGGCAAGATTTCATTCCTTTTTATGGCTGAGTAATATTCCATTACATACACACACGCAAACATGGTATATGTGCATCATTTCTTCCTTACCCATTCATCTGTCAGTGGACACGTGGATTGCTTCCATCTCTTAGCTATTGCAGTAATGCTACAGTAAACATATGGATGCATATATCTTTTGGAATCAGTGTTTTCATATTCTTTAGGTAAATTCCCAGTAGTAGAATTACTGTTTCATATGGTGAATTCATTGTTAATTTTTTGAGGAACCTCCATACTGTTTTTCAGAGTGGCTGGACCAGTTTGCATTCCCATCAACAGTTCATGAGGGTTCCTTTTTCTCTACATCCTCACCAATGTTTATTGTTTCCTATGTTTTTGATCTTAGCATTCTGACAGGTGTGAGGTGGTATCTCATTGCAGTTTTGATTTACATTTCCCTGATGATTACTAATGTTGAGCATGTTTTCATGTGTCTGTTGGCCATCTGGATGTCTTCTTTGGCAAAATGTCTGTTCATGTCTTCTGCCCATTTTTAATTTTTGTGTGTGTGTGTGGGGGGGTGTTGGTGTTGAGTTGTATTAGTTCTTTATATATTTTGGATACTAACTATCAGATTTGTTATTTGCAAATATCTTCTTCCATTCTGTAGGTTGCCTTTTAGTTTTGCTGATTGTTTCCTTTGCTGTGCAGGAGCTTTTTATCTTGATGTAGGCCCAATACTTTATTTTTGTTTTTATTTCCCTTGCCTCAGGAGACTTATCTAGAAAAATGTTGCTACAGCTGATGTCAGAGAAGAGAAATTACCGCCTGTGTTCTCATATGACATGCAGTATTTAAAGTGTGGGATTTTATAGTTTTCCAGTGATTTGTTTAGTCACCATGATGCACTATCACATGCTTTAAAGAGGAGATAATTTCTTGTGTTTCAAAATCACAACCTTCCTTCCTCCAAGGTTCGAAAAAAATAGTTCTGATATCTTAAAATTCTTGGAATGTCATAAGACAAATGTACTACAGATTTTCATCCTTTCTAAGGACCATCTCAGAATAATTCACCTTCCCTCTTGCATGATAATTACTAAGATTGCTAAGCATCACAATCATGTTCACTCGGATGAGAGAATGAGTGGTAATTGGGATCTCAGACTATGGGGAGATTCTATGCCTTGAATGTGATTTGTAGCTGATAAAGTGAATAAGGAAAAAGTGACAAGCTGGACTTTAAACAAGAGCTTATTCAGAACAGATTTATAAAGTCAAACCTTATAAATTCCTAACACAATGGGAAGCTTAATAATACAAATACTTGGCCTACCTCTTATCTTAAATACATTATTTTTGAGATAAAGTAAATTATTTTAGTTCATGATTGTTTGAGGAAGAGATAAAGTTTTAGTGGTCTAAAAGAAATTCTAGAATTAGAATTTCAAAGAATAGAGCTGTGACTTTATAATTTTTCTTGGGGTTCACAGGCTTGCCCCAGTTATCAATAACCATGTCAGCACTTACAGGATGACCCTCTCTTTCCTATTTCCCCTTCTTCTACATATGCACTGTAACCTAGAAGTTTAATGCTGCTCATCTGCCCAGTGGATGGTAAGGTAGATAAATTTAGCCTCCTTGCTTTGTGCCTGTCTGAGTAGTTTCTCTTCCATTTAACAAAGGACCATTTTTGTCTTATTGAGTCAATATTTGATGAGTCCTTCCAAAGGATTGACAAGGTGGAGAACACTGTCACCCACTGCAATCCCTTCCCCTTTGCTCACTTAAGCCTTTAGCTGTGATTTTATTAGGCATTAAACCATTCTATTCAGTTATCCAAACTTCAACTTTAACTTCATATCCAGAAATTGTGATAAAAACTTCCCACGTTGCCTCCTCAGTTAAGATCTTCAACCAGATTGAACTTGTTCACATCAGCGTTTATAGCACTGAACTCATTATTGCCCTGCTACTTCAGCAGAGTCATTCACTCATCCTTGGCTTTGTGTTTATTTTTTTCTTCTCAAAAGGCATTCAACTTTTCTCTTCTTAAACTATATTAAAAAATTCTTCTCATGATCAGTCCACATAGATCATCAAGCAAACTCTGACTTTTCCTGGTGCTTTTAGTTCATCTCTTCCCTATGTACCAGCTGCATTCTGTGAAGGTTACCCTGCTGCATGACATTTGTTCTGTTCACTTCTCTGACTCCCCACTAGACAGTTGATGTCTGGAGAAAGAGTCTGACTTTGCCTTATTCATCTTTGTATCCATTGTGCCCTGTGCTGAGCCTATAAGTAGTGCTCCGTAAAAGAGTGAAAGAAAGAAAAAAAGAAGAAAGAAAGAAAGAAAGAAAGAAGAAAGAAAGAAAGAAAAAGAAAGTTCTTATTCACCCTCTCTCTTTTCTCATAGTTTATATATATGGAACATGGAAGACTTGGAAATAAGTGAAAAAGCCAAGACATTGAGTTAATGTTCTACTTGTGATAAACCAATGTTTAGTGACTTCCAGTTGAGTAACCTTTCTGTCATACTATTCTATTATACATATCACTGACTTCTCATCAAACGGTGTGCTGGCTTTAAATTTATAGTATTTTACTAAATATTCACACGTAATGAACAAGATATTAATACCTTATTATCAGATTCAGCCACTGAGGCTTGAAGAGGTGGAGTAACTTACATGAAATAGCCCCTAGTTAGTAGGAAACCTGTGATTTCAAACACAACCTTTCTGATCCTAAATCTTAGTTGCAGTTTTTCTTTTTTTTTTTTTTTGAAAGATTTTACTTATTTATTCATGAGAGACATGGAGAGAGAGAGAGGCAGAGGAAGAAGCAGGTTCACCATGGGGAACCTGATGTGGGACTCGATCCCAGGACCCCAGGATCATGACCTGACCCAAAGGTGTCTGCTCAACCACTGAGCCACTCAGGTGCCCCAGTCACTGCTTTATACTGCCACCCCAAAAGAAAATCTGTCACTTTTAATGATCATTTGTTATTTTGTTTGTCATACTTTTTGCTTTTTATTCACAAATAATGCTGGAAGGGTGGCACAGGTAACTAAAAACTTGTGTATATATGTATTACAGTAAGGTTTATCTCACTGACCACACGATAGGTATTACTTCCTATGTGTATCATGATTTTTACATGCAAAACTTATTGAAAATGGAAGTATACTTTTCTTTCTTTAAAATAGTCTGTCAGCTATGAAAAATCAGTTTTGTATCAATTTTATGGTAAGCTTGCTCAAGTGAGAAAGCTTCATGCTTAGGCATTTCAGTGCATAAGTTACTATGTGTGCTGTCATTTTCAATGATATCAATAATTTTTATTGCTAGTGAAGTAGCACACAAGTAGCTTTGGGATAATAATAGTATTTTTAGGCAATATTCCAATATACATCTTTTCAAACTGAGCATTACTAGTACATTGTAACACATCACAATGTCTTCACTGCTTTGGTTCTATGAACTAGTGTGCATACTTCTTTCATTTATTTGCCCTTCCCTTGCTGCTACTGTTGCTCATAAGGAAAAGTTTCCAACTCAGTTGCTTTTCTCTTTAAAAGCTTCTTTGTTGTGGATTATAGTAAATGATTTAGCTAGTTGGCTATATGCTTGGTGGAGCATCCTCAGGCTTATTTTCACAGCTAAGCAAGATTTTGCTAGATGGTCTTTGAATTCAAAGACTGCTTTTGGCAACTCCAGGAAGAATAGTGCTGATTATTTAGAAAATTGTAGCTTTATAAATGGCCACTCTCCAGTGGCAGGAAATTAATGGCAGATGAGTGGTAAATAGGTCCATTTCATTTTATTCACAACCTGCATGTATTCTAAGGAAATGGTTATAGCCTGGAAGAAGAAAACAAGGGAAAGTTTTTAAGAAGAAGGAAAGTTTAATTGGAAGATTGAAAAATGAAAGTATCATGTACAAGTGTCTTAAATTATTTTAAGTAATCTAATTGTATTGTTTCCTTAGAGAAACAAAATTGGAAGTCGGCTACTAAGCAGGCCTCCATGGGCAGGAAGCAAAAGCAAGAAATACGCCTGCGTTGTGTTAGCCACTGGAACTTGGGTTTTATTTATTACTTTAGCATAATAAAGTTTTAAAAAGTTATCAGATGCTGATAATAATAATAAAATTGGGATTTCTTTTTTGAGCAACATTCTAATGGCTGAGATGGGACATTTGCTTTTTTCTTTTTTTGAAATGGGACATTTTCAAGCATTAAGTTAGTCTATGGGACTGAGACTTAACCAGAACAAAAAAATTGGGGGTAAGGCCATATCTTGTTCTCATTTGCATTTTATTTTGTTTCATCTAAAAGGCCTTGAAGAATAAATTCCTTCCGAATTTGTTTTAGTTTTATATCATTTCTAGATTTATATCTAAACATTTCTGATTGAGGTTGTTTTATCTAATCAGCATATAGTTCTACATAAAAACAGACCGAAATCTATGTCTTACCCATCTAAGATACGGACTGCCAATAGTTGAGATGGATTGCCGAAAGTCTCCATAAGGGTGTGATATTGATTTGATGCAGAATTTACACCGATATAGAGACCTCGAAGAGAAGTGTAAAACCACATTGATCTAGATCTATAGCTTTGAATACTGGCCAGCATGAAAACCATGTCCACTGTATTCTATGAGTAAGTCTTTATTACAAAGGTTGAGTGAATTGTAATGAATCGGGACAATGAAATTAGTTAGAAGGTCTGTGTAAAGTTATTACCTTAAGCCTTTGGGGTCTGAATCAATAGTCCTTTGCTCAATCATAACTGAAGTCAATGAAATGAATTCCCCCAGAAAGCTACAGAATTGAGCATAAGACATTAACATTGGGACCATTTTAGCCGCTAGCTAACAAGGTAATGTTTTAGAAAGAGAAAGATGATTTATCACAACTGCATGAAAATTTCTGAATCAGTTAGGTGACATTATACAGCCTCTGCTCCCTTGCTGGTGCATTGATTAAGTAAGATAACTTAAAGCTGTGGGTTGTCGTGTTGGAGGCACAGTCCAATATTATCTTAATTATCCCTCATTACGAATGTTGCTAAGCTAAGGCTAGAATGTGCCAGAGTTGTGAGGATGGCATTAAATAATCCATCACCTCTATAATCAGGCAAAGGATAAGTTTCAACACAGTAGGTAAGACAAGAGCTTTCTTTTTCATTTTAAATTGAATAAAAACAAAATGCTTTCTGAGTATATACAGCTCACAGGAACAGTCCTTTTATACATTCATTTCTTCAGTTATGAATGTCATTTTCTAAGGCATAGTTTATGTAATTTTTTCCTTGTGTACCTTTATTGCAAAAGAACTGAGTTTACTTTAAGATCTGTAAATATACTGTTGTTTTAGAAAATAGAGCCTTGATTCCATTTAATTCACTATTCACATAAATTTTACTACAAACATCTGCACTACAAAAATTAATTCACTATAACATCAATTTTATTTAATTCATCAGTGAATGGCTATTCAGACAAGAGAGATAATGGGTTAGCTAGTGAAGTTTCTCTCTCCCCAACAAATGTGTCATTCGAAACACACACTGTTTTGTCAGTATTAAACCAATGCTTATACAATTAATTATTTTTCTTTTTTGAAGGACTAGCTTTCAATTTTTTTTTTCTAAATTGCTTGCTATAGTACAAAAAGCACTATACAGATATCTATTTTTTTAAGTCTTTCTTTAGTAAAACAAACACTTTGGATCAGATGTTCTGTCTTTTGCATATTATTTTCTGAAATCTCTGAGCCTTGTAGTAAAATTTTATAGAATTCCCTAAGGTGGTCTACTCCAAAACAAACTCATGGTCATTTCAAATGAAACCTCCTTTGAAAATCATTTTAATCATCATAGGATTTTTTTTCATGACGTATTTGGAAATTGTAAAATATTTCGAAAACTATTTCTATGTTTATTTTCCTATTGCCTCTCAGTAGGTTTTCTTCCACAGATTTAAGAAAAACTATCAGGCATTAATCCTTTTCCCCTCTTTATATATACTCATATTTCTTTCCTCTCACAAAAGATTAGGTAAGTCTTCTTTATCCAAATGCCCTGTGCTTACTTTACTATCATTCTTTGCTCTTCCATATTCTTCAAGAGTCTACAGCACTGTCAGTCTTTTGAGTATGCATAGACACCTTTTTTTTGGAATGAATAAAATGAGAACAATAAGATAAAACACTTAATCAGCTTTAAAGTTAAATATATTGTTTACATTTTTTATGCCCAAACTCTTTAATTAGCGTCCTGTAACTTGCTTCTCACTATTGTTTCAGTATTTTGTGTTTTAGGTTCTATTGAAATTGTATTATGCGGATCACCATGGGTTTCCTAATTCTCAAGTATATTTTCCTCAGTTCTCATATTAAAGATATTGGCAACTCATTACTCTTAGTCACCTTACTTCAAAAAACAGTTTCTCTCTTTTTGGCTTCTGTGTCATAACTCTGAAGTCCATATCATGGCTTTATTTCTGGCCTCTTTGTATAACTATCTTATGAAAAAGTTTGCTTTTCCTCTCATTATTAGGGTTTTAATGAGCAATTTAATTTATCCATCCAACACATGATTATTGAATGTCTGTCAAATACATAGATACACCATGAATGAATATTGAATTTTTCAAATGCTTCTTCTGCATTTATTGAGACGATCATGTGTTTTTTCTTTAGGCTGTTGATAACAAGAAATTGTATTGGTTGCTTTTTAAGTGTTGAACCAGTATACAATACTGGGATACAGCTGACTGGTCATGATTAAGTTTCATTTCTGTGTATTACTGAATATATATTTTGCTAATATTTGGCCAATTATTTTGTGTTCATACTCATGAGGAATATTAATCCGTAGTTTACCTGTCTTGTAATATCTTGACTCCTTTGTATATTCAAATATTACTGGATTCATACAATGAATTGGGAAGTGTTCTTTTTTTCTTTTTTCAGAAAGAGGTGGTATTGTTTTGTTTTTTCTTTCTTAAATATTTGATAGAATTTTCCCAGGAAACCACTTGGGTCTGATGTATTATTTGTTGGAAAGTTATAATTACAATTTTGCTTTCTTTAATGAGGTTGTCATTTTTCCTCAACTTTATTGAAGCATAATTGATTAAAGTTGTATGTATTTAAGATGTATGCTATGACTCTTTTTAAGATTTTATTTATTTATTCATGAGAGGCAGAGACATAGGCAGAGGGAGAAGCAGGCTTCTTGGGGGGATCCTGATGTGAAACTCGATTCCAGGACCCAGGATCACGACCTGAGCCAAAAGTAGATGCTCAACCACTGAGCTACCCAGGTGCCTGATACGATCACACACATGTACACACGCACACACACACACACACACGCACACACACGCACATTGTGAAACATTTACCATAATCAAGCTAATTAAAATATCCATTAACTCACATAATGAGTTAAAATGAGAACAACTAAGATCTACTATCTTAGCAAATTTCAGGTATACAATACAGTATTTTAACTATGGTAGCCATGCTGTGAATCAAATCTCTCAAAACTCTGTATTGTGCATACCTGAAACTTTGTACCCTTTGATCAGTATTTCCCATTTCTCCCATCCCCAGCCCTTGGTAACAACATTCTACCCTCTGCTTCTAAGAAATGGATTATTTTAGATTGCACATATAAGTTAGATCATGTAGTATTTGTCTCTCTGTGTCCAGTTTATTTCACTGAGCATAATGGCCTCCAATTCTATCCATTTTGTTACAATATATAATGGAATATTATTCAGCCTTAAAACAATCTTGATATGTATCAAGATTATATATATGTCACATTTTCTTTATCCATTTCTATGTTGACAGATAAAGGCTGTTTCTATATCTTGGTTATTGATCATATAAGGGTATTTTTGGCTTTGAATATAATATACATTTATAACATACACACATGCTGGCACACACACACATTGACCCCGAACTTCAGAAAAATTGTCTCAGGACTATTATTAAGTAGAAAAATACTATTACTTGTCAAGTGGCTATAGCAGTGTCTGATAAAAACTAGATAGATATATGGTATTTTTATTAATAGCAGAAGTATCCATACATCTATATTTTAAAGTATGATAAAGAATTCTTTAGAATTCATATAGAAGTAGTGGCAGTTAACAGGCATTTAGATAAAATAGGAAATAGTGAATGAATAAGCAGGAGTTGAATGCAACTGGTAAGCTTTTTTACTGTCCCTCCTCAGTACTTTATTCCATTTTCTTCTTGGTACAATCACTGATATATGATATTTTTCTACTTTTATTGGTTATTCTTACCATACTGGTGTTTCTTTTTTTTTCCCTGTTATTTATGCTTGGAATGTTTTAGACATTTTAGTAATAAGTTTATTGCAAACATTATTCAACTATTTTTGTGGATGTTTTTAATTATTTAAAATAATGATTTGGTCTTGAACAACAATAACAAACCTGTCTATTGACCATTTAGAGTAGTAAGTTAAGCAAAAACTCTTCTGCATTTAAAGCAGTACCTGACAGTTTCTCAAATTATTAACTACATATTTTCCATGTCACAACCTAAGGAGGAGGTTTTGTCATTTGTCACTTAGCACAGTCATTCTAGTTGTACGCTGTTTCTGACTTGACGATGACTTGAAGTGACAAAGCTATCTGATACTCTGATGTCAATCAGCATCATTACAGGATCTGTCTAGATCTGAAATTTATACAGCACTAGTTCAAGGAAGTACTTTTTTTTCATAATGTGATGGAAACTAGTCCAGCATGGCTGGAAGGGATCTTGCCAAGCAAAATGATTGCCACTCTGCGGGTTTCAGGTTTCCCTTGCTATACTAAATATCAGTTCCCTTTGTGGTGGTCATATTCTGACATGTAAAACAACCACACACCTCTGAACATTGTGATTCTTTCATTTATGTTTTAGTTCACAAATATTAACTTTAAGAAAATTAAAAATTATGAAAAACGTAAAAGAAAAAGAAAATTCCATAATTTAGAGACATTGCTAACATGTTACAATCCAACTCATTATCCATGTTATTCATTAGAACTTGTGTTGATCAGAAATGGGACTCACTTAGGCCGACTTGAGGAAAGTGAGAAGAACAGTCTTCCAGGTACTTAGGACACACTGGTTCTCTGTCACTGAACACCTGTCAAAATTCTTTACTGTCACATAGAATTTGGTGGAAATGAGGCTGCTGATGGAGCCCAGGAACATTGGTCTGGGACAGATTTGAGTCTCACCTCTGTCACCAACTACAATTGTGTCCTGGGGCAAATTATTTAAAATGTCTTAATTTCTGTTTCTTCAAAGGGCAAAATGGCCTTAATAAAGTCCTAACACATCGGGTTGTCATGATTACATAAACACATAAATATAAAATGGTCTATAACCATGAACTGTTATTATTACTAATATTAAGATTATTCCATGTTTTGATTTTTCTCTTTGGAAGAAAAAAACATTTTAACATGCAAAAACTACACAAAATAATCTCACTCTTGCCTGCTCTGATGCATTATATTATTTTCAATTTCATACCCTTTTATTTCAATTAAAATTTTCTAATGATGACTCACAAAATTTATTCCACACATTAATGTCTGATAATCCATGATTTGGAAAGCAGTGTCTTGGGGGAAAAATGTGTTTTGTACTAGGGGATAATAATTGGGAACCTGTCTGGGAAATAATACATCAAGAGAAAGAAGAGCAGTTAACTTTTCAGGTATTTAGAGGTAAATGATAATGGCACTGGCAGTGACCACAGGTCATGGTAATGGGTACAGTTATAAAAAGGTAGGACGTTCCTGCAATGATGACAACCCATTATGCATCAGGACCAGCATCAACAGAGAAGGCCATTAAGAGTAATGAACATGGAAATTCTACACCACGTAAAAGCAGTTCTGATAATAAGTGAACATCTGAGAATCTTTCCCTGACTTTTCAGGCATTCCTACAGACATAATGAGGCTACTATGCAAACGCTAGACTATTTGCCACTCACGTTGATGGAAACTTGTGCTATTGGAATTTATCCTATAAATTTAAAATCCCTACTATGTACTATATTATGTTAAAAATTTAATGTATTTAACATACCAGTGGAGAAGGTTGGTTGAACACACACACGTGCACTCGCATATATCTGGGCGGCCGGTATTTTTCTTTATTTTGCAGTTACCAATAACGGTAAACATTTCCCATATAATCAGATATTATTGTATATTTTGGTAACATATTTATGTAAATATAAGGTATTTATCCAAATACTATTTATTTTCTATTTTTTATGCTAATACAATGGAAAGGATAACATGTCCTTTTCTGGAGATAAAATTTTGTGCAAAATAAAATAAAGGTGATTTTATTCTAAGAATAACGGCCTAAAAACAATTGCAGAGTCAATTGAAAATAAGGTTTTGATCATTTTTGAAGTGCATTTTTCTCCCTAAACTTCATGTCCTCATTTAAATAAGATGTTTTCTTTATTCATTCATATAATTAAAGCAAGTATACAAATTCCACGTACATATTGGGCATCATATGCATATACAAAGGAAAAAGGAGGGGATGGATGGAGGGAGGGAGAGTAGCAGAAAAGGAGGGCAGGAGGAAAGCAGTGAGGACTTGTCCCATGGATAATTAGTAAAGTACATATATCTCTTGGGCAGTTGCAATCTTAGTGCAGCTGAACAAGATACTTTGCAATGATCATCTGAAAATCCTATTTAAGTTAATTGCTCACATTTTTAACGTTGAAATATTTAATGGGACATTTGAAATAAACTTTCAACATATTTTTTACTTTTATATAGTTACATTATTTTGCTTAATGTTCATTAGGTCACTTACTGGCAGTAAAGTTTCCAACTTGCTTTTTAGTTATATAGGGCCCCAAATAAAGAGCTATGCTAATTCAACTAGAATAACCTGATTATGATAGGATTCAGAATGGGAAAAAAAAACTGCTTTCAACTGCTTTGTATATCTATATACAGAACGTAGGTCTTTCTTCTTCAGCACTACTCTCAGAGAAAGCTCTCAATTCAAAAAGAGTTAAGCATCTTCAGAAAAATTTATTTTAACCTTCACTAAAATCAAATAAGTTCTAAGATAATTTTTACCACGATTTAGATATTCTTATTAGAAGAGTATCCAACCATCAATATATCTATTATATTTCTTATATTCAAATGCTGACAACTTCAGCAAGGAAGAAAAATGACTTATTTTGGTTTGATTATATCAATCAATAAAGTCAAGATTCTGATGAAAAGCCTACTGTACATCTCAAACTTTGGAATACTTCTTATGAAAAAGTATTAGGCAGGCACCTACACCCAGGACATTTTATCAGGCAGTCACTGCTGAAAACCTTTCCCCTCAATAGAGCAAATGTCCAAAATAGCTCCCCACAAAATTTCAAAAATCATCAGTTTCAAATCTTGATATTAGTAGATTAATTCTAGGTTTGTTTCCAGTTCATAACGACTTGCCATAGCTCTAGTATTTTCAGTAATATAAAGTTGCCAGCAACTTCATGGATCTTTATCAGTTTATTTAGGCAAGTTAGAGTGAATGTCTCTTTTTTTCACTACTATTATGAGCTGTTCAATGAAGCAGAATGGTAATGAACTATGAATGTAAAATCAAATACGAATAACTCTTATTGATTAAAAACAAAACTGAGGCCTGGAAACAAAATGTAAGTTAATAAAACAATATTACAGATTTGAATACGTAAAATGATGTCAAGAGACTAAGGGGATGTCCCAAGCTAGAAACCTCCTAACTGTGCTGTTGGGAAGTGATTTTTTTAGGCCTTAGAATATAGCTGCATCTGGGCAGAAGTGTCACTCTTCTCTATAATCTTTAACTTGAAATTAATTATTCATTTTGTCTCTATGTTTATCTTCTGCTACTGTGGTAATAGAGTGGCTCTTTACTGTGGTAAATGAGTCATTAAAATGAAGCTTCAAATTACAGATGTAGCAGTTTCATCTAAATTTTTTTTCATACCCAATTTTTTATTGTATAATATGAATACACATATGAACGGCGTGGGATGCAGTAAAATGAACGCCTGTGAACCACCACAACATCTGAGAACTAGATCTCTCCATCACTTTGAAGCTGCTTGTGTGTTTCGTCTCATCATCTTTTTGTTTTTTTTTTCATCTCATCATCTTGCCTCTTTTGTAAACTTTGTCTTTAACAGTTCTTTACTTATATATATATATTTAAAGATTTTATTTATTCAGAGAGAGAGAGAGAGAGGCAGAGACACAGGCAGAGGGAGAAGCAGGCTCCATGCAGGGAACCCGACGTGGGACTCGATCCCAGGTCTCCAGTATCACACCCTGGGCTGCAGGCTTCGCTAAACCGCTGAGCCCCCTGGGCTGCCCTTTACTTATATTTTTAATTTGATCTAATTTCAACTTGCAGAATATTTCACCGAGGCTTACAGGAAATTCTCATATACTCTTGAACCAGCTTCATCTATTATTTATATTTTCTCCTTTTTGTTGTATTGGTTTATCTGTCCATAGATATTTACATATATGCACATATTCTAAATAAATCATTTAAGAGTCATGTAAAGATAATAAGTATGCTCTTTAACCCTAAATACTCAGTGTCTCTTACTTAGGAACAAGAGCATTTTCTTACATACTGAGCAGTTATCAAAATCAGAAAACTGTATTGAAACAATACTATTATTTAATTACTCTTATAATTTCTATTATTTAGTATTCCACATTCAAATGCCATCATATGTCCCAATAGTGGCCTTTATAGTAACTTTTTCCCTCCAGCCATGGATTAAATTCAAGATAACTTTTAATATGGCACAGCATAAAAAAATACAGGCATTGATATTGAAATAGGAACGTGAGGTGATGGATGGTAGTGACACTTCTGGTGAACATAGCATAATGTTTAAACTTGCCAAATCACTATGTTGTACACCTGTAATTAATGTAACATTGTGTGTCAACTACACTCTAATAAAAAAAAAGTTGAAGATCCCTCTGTATATATTCAATCATTTGGTTTGCATTAATATGGAACAGTTTTTTTAGCTTTGTTTTGTGAGTTTTTTGCAGTATAGGACAGCTATTTTGTATGATGTCTCTCAATTTAAGGTTCATCTTGATAAAATCAAGTAATACACATTTTTATTAGGAATATCACAAAAGTGATGTGTGCCTCTCAGTGCATCATATCAAGAAGCATACAGTAATAGTTTACTGCAGTGCTGTGTTTTAATATTTAAGATTGTGCCCATCAGGGTTTTTGCCTATATGGTTGCTTTTATCCCTTTAGTTAATAAATATTTAGGAGGAAGGAATTTTGAGAACCTTCAATACCTTGTTTCTCACTGTAACTTCACAGCATCCATTGAAGTTTTTATAACTCCTTCAGACCCCCTATGTTTATTATTTAGGGTTTTACTATAAGAAAGAATATTCTTTTTTTTTCTCTACTATGTATTTCTTTCTTTATTTATGTAAGCGACCTTACATGTTCTTACTTAATTCAGTGATAATCCACAAATTATCATTATTTTGATGCTCAAATTCTCCCAAAATTGGCAACTGGGAGCCACTTTAAACTAGCACCTGTATTCTATTGCCATGTTACCATCATACTTTGAGAACTGTCTTGCTTTCTGGAACACAATATTTTAGGCTCATTTTCTACATTTTCCGACTCAGCCTTGAAATCAGTATTTCTTCCAAGGACCCCCAGATTCTTTCCATAAAGGTTGATTTTTAGACACTGAAATCTGAAAACCAGGTTTACTCATTGTTACTCATGTGACATTATTTTTCGTCTCTCTTAAAAGACAAAACTGAGATGTCTCTATCTCTCTCTCTCTGACTCCTCCTCCCCCATCTCTCTCTGTCTTTCCCCCTGACACACACACAACTTTTTACTGACGCTTGCATATCCAATCCAACAGCACAGAATACATTCTAGATTTCCCCATTGCATAGTCAAAACTTCCTTCCCTGACAGCAAGTAACCTGGAGTTCTCTGTTCTCAATAAATTTACTCATTGCTCAAGACCAGGTTACACAGAAGGTAGTTTCAGAATAGGCATTTATATTTAACCCTAGAAATGGGTAAAATGAATCCTTGAGCTAATGTTCAATATTTGTTTTCAAATCTTTGTTAGATAACTTTTGCACCAAGAGCAATGAAAAAGTATTAATCTTACACCCAGTGAATTTTCACAAATGCATGTAAGCATGTAACCCACGTCCCTTTTAAAGTATGAGAATGTTTATAAGTTTTCCTGGTCAGTTTCCATATAAAGGGAACTGCTATTTTTTTTTAACCAAGCTTAGTTATGTTTCAGATATTTATATATTAATAGAAACATAACACAGGTACTCTTTTCTGTCTGATTTTTTTTTTTTTTTTTTTACCTAGAGATTTATCCAGGTTGTTACATTTATTGGTAGATTAGTTCATTGTATTGCTGAGTATGGATATACTAAGATTGCTCTACCAAATATTCTGTTGGTTGCTTTTGGTTGATTCCAGTTTGAGGCTCTTATAAAAATACAGTTGTGATGTTCATTCTAGTGCTAGGCTTTGTGTGGACAGTGAAGAATCTCTATGAGTGAGGACTTTTGTGTTGCGGAATTTTTGCATATCTTCCACATGGAAATCAATACAAATATTTTGGCCATTTGATAATTTTTACCATTGAGTTGTAGAAATTTAAAATATATATTCTAGATACATGTTAGTTTTCATATATAGTATAATACATGTATTTTTCCAAAATATTTTATCCTGGTCTGTGGATTACTTATAATTTTTAGACAGTATGTTTGATAAGGAAAATGTTTTTTAATCTTTTTATTGAGATATGATTGACATAGAAACTCTAGGTATTTATGTATACAACTTGATATATTTGGATATAAGTATACAGCATGAAATCAGCACTGCAATCAGTGCCATAAATTTATTCATTATCTCTAAGTTTTATCCTACCCTGTTGTTTTTATTTTTCATATTGTTTTGTTTTGTTTTCATTGTGCTGAGGCCACTTAATGTAAGATCTACCTTCTTAGCAAATTTTCAAGTATGCAATACAGAATTATTATTGTATTACCTTAGTATTATAGTATTATTAAGTATGCAATACAGTATTACAGGTCTTATGTTTTATAGCAGATCTCCAGAAATTGGAGATTGGATATTAACTCAAATCAGATTTATGGTCTGCAAATATTTTCTTCTATGACATAGGTTGCTTTTTTACTCTGTTGATTATTCTTTTGCCATGTAAAAGCTTCTCAGTTCTATTTTTGCTTCTCTAAACTACACTATTGGCATCATATCCAAGAAATCATAGCCCAGCCCAATATCTAGAAGATGTTTTCTTCTAAAATTTTATTGTTTCAGATTTCACATTTAAGTCTTTGATCCATATTGATTCTTGTGTATGTTGTGAAATAAGTGTCCAATTTCATTCTTTTGCATGTAAATATTTCCCCAGCACCATTTATTCAAGAAACTATCTTTTCCCCATTGTGTAATTTTGGCACCCTTGTTGAAAATCACTTGACCAATGTGTGAGTTATTTATGACCTCTCTCTTCTGTTCCATTGATCTATATATCTGATTTTACCCCAGTATCATGCTTTTTTGATTACTGTATCTTTGAAGAATGTTTTGAAGTCAGAGAGTGTGATAGCCCCAGGTTTGTTCTTGCTAAAAATTGCTTTTGCTAGTCAGATTTTTGTTTGTTTTGTGGTACCAAAAGAGTTTTAGAATTATTTTTTTCTATTTCTGTAAAATTACTGATGGAATTTTGATAGAGATTGTATTGAATCTATATATTGCTTATATCTATATATTGTTTTGGGGAGTATGGACATTTAACAATATTAATTCTTCCAGTCTATGAACACAGGACATCTTTCCCACTTATTTCTGTCTTTCTAAAAATCTTTGTTAAATGTGCATATTTTTCAATGTACAGGATTTCACCTCTTTGGTTAAATTAATTCCTAAGTGTCTTAGTCTTTTTGATGCTCTTGTGAATGGATTTTTTTCCCTTCTTATTTCTTCATGAGTAGAGTAGGTTAGAGTATAGAAATGTAACTGATTTTTTTGCTAATCCTAGATCTTGCAGCATCACTGAATTCACAAATTAAGTGTGTGTGTGTGTATGTGTGTATTCTTTAGTATTTCCTATGTATCAGATCATGTCATCTGCCAAAAGATAATAGTTTTACCTTTTTTATTTCAATGCCTTTAATATTAAAAAAATTTTTTTTTCTTGATTTGGCTGAGACTTCTTGTACTGTATGAATAAGACAGGCAAGAGTGGGCATCCTGTCTTGTTCTGGATCTTAGAGGAAAATTTTAAGTTTTTACCATTGAGTGTGATATTAGCTGTGGATTTTTTACTTTATTACATGAGATAAGTTCTGAAAAGAACTAATTTATTGAATATTTCTATCATGAAAGAGTAAATGGAATTTTGACAAAAAGTTTCTGTATTTATTGAGATAACTATATGATTTTTATCTTTCATTCTGTTAATATAGTGTATCACATTGATTGATTTGTGCATATTAAGCCACCTTTGCACCTAGAGATAAACTTACTTAGTCATAGTATATGATTATTTTAATGTCATTTTGAATTACGTTTGCTAGTATTTTGTTGAGAATTTTTGCATCTATGTTCATCACAGAGATCAGCCTGTAGTATGTATTCTTTTGTTGTGGTCACTTTGTTTGGCCTTGATATTAGGGTGATACTGACCTCAAAGGTGAATTTGGAAGTATTCCCTTTTCTTATATTTCTTGGAACAGTTTAAGAATTTGTATTAATTCTTCTGTCAGTAGAATTTAACCATGAAGCCATGTTGTCTTGGGCTTTTCTTCGTTGGGAGTTTTTTGATTACTGATTCAGTCTCCTTATTTGTTATTGCTCTTTTAGGCTTTTAACTTCTTTTTGATTCTGAATTGGTAGGTTGTATGTTTCTAGGAATTTAGCTAGTTCTAAGTTGTCCAAATTGTTGGTGTATATTTATTCGTAAGGATCCTTCATATTCTTTTTATTTCTGTAGATCAGTTGTAATGTCTTCTTCATTTCTGATTTTATTTGAGTTTTCTCTCTCTTTTTTCTTAGCCTAGCTAAAGTTTATGTATTTTTTTTCCAAAAAGACATTTATTATTTCACCAGCTTTTAAATTTCTTCCTTCTTGTACTGCTTTTGTCACATTCTATACATTTTAGTGTGTGTTTTCATTTTCATTTGTCCCCAATTATTTTCTGATTTCCAACTTGGTTTCTTCTCTGACCCAATAGTTGTTTAAGAGTATGTTGTTCAGTTTCCATGTTGGAAAAGATACTTGGAATGATTTCAATCTTGTTAATTTTGTTAAGGCTTGTTTTGCAACCCCACATGTGGCTTATCCTGGAGACTATTTTTTGTGCACTTGAAAACAACAAATATTCTATTGCTATTATATAGAATGTTCTGTATATATAGGTTAGGTCCATTTGTTGTAGTGTTATTCACAACTGCTGTTCCCATAGTGATTTTCTATCTGGATGATTTATCCATTATACAGAGCAGAGTATTGAAGTCTCCTGCTATTATTGTAGTGCTGTCTATTTCTCCCTTCAGATCTGCCAATGTTTTTTTATATATTTAGGTGTTTTGATGCTAAGCTCATATATATTTATAACTGTTATATCTTCCTGCTGAATTGAATCTTTTTTCATTATATAATGACCTTCTTGTCTCTTGTGACAGTTGTTGACTTAAAGTCTATTTTATCTGAAATAAGTATAGCCACTCCGTTCTTTTTTTGGTTACTATTTACCATTTGAATGGAATATCTCTCCTCCCCCAACATAAAGTCAGTCCTGCCTTCACTTTTACCCTATATATGTCTTAAATCTAAAGTGAATCTCTTGAGTGGCATCAGCATGTTGGCTGAATAATTCATCCCCCTCTCATATCCCTTCTCAACAACAACTTGCATCTATCCACAAATAAAAGTGTCTTTTAGGGAACTTTGGGACACAGGTAGGAAAGTGAAACCCTGGAGCAGTCCAAGACTCTCTACCGTGTTTCAGGAACCCCTGGAGATAAGCCCAACAAGCTCAATCAAACTATAAACCCTGAAAGGACCCTGTAACTGAACCCCGGCCCATCCCAGCCATAGTCTGCAAGTAATCCTGCTTGCACAGAGACCTAAAAGGAAACACTTCCATTTATATCTCTGGAGATCCTAAAAATGACTATACTTTGTTTTAGCCCCCTTATGGCCACTATCTGTCAGGAGTCCTGAGGTTTGAAAATTCCAGTGGAAGATAATCTCATGTGTCCCCAGAGATCCCTTAGACCTTTTAACCCACTTCAGCCATTCCCAGACACAGCCCATAGAAGTACTGGTAGTAGCCAAAGAACTTAGCAAGAAACACTTTTGTCTTTACCTCCAAAGATCCTGAAATAGCCCTAAAATCAGTGTTGGCTCCTACCAACCATAGTCCTCAAGCAGTCTTGCTCTCACAGACACCCCACAAGAAATGCTCACATCTACATACCAGGAGATCCGAAAAATGGTCTTATACTTGGCTCCAGTCCCCCTAAGCAGTTTTAAGGAGTCTAGTCCACTAAGAGAACTAGTAGGAGACTTGGCCATTTATACCTTTGAACCAGGTCTGCAGACCTCAATATTGGCAGTGGAACCTGAAATAGCACTAAGTCGTGGTTTCGGGTCCCTCTCAGCCACAGTATGGGGCAAGTCCTATCTACCTGGGAGCTCATAAAGTGACCAGGAAGAAGCTTTCCCACGGATTTGGCAGAAACCACATCTGCACACTTGGCAATAAGCCTGTGGGTTGAGGACCCAAATGCAGACCCTAAATAGATCTCTGTTTCATCGCCATCCTATTGAACAAGGTCCTGGAAGCATTTCCATCCACCCAGAGACCAGAGAGAATCCATACCTCCTCAAGCCTCTAGTTACAAATATACCAGTTGTAGACCCCACTGCAGACCCAGGGAAGCCTCAAAACTGGCTCAAACTCAGCATGACTATGATTCTGGAGAAAAATAGAATGAAAAAGAAAAAAAAAAGGCTAAATGATTATGGGACAACGTCAAGCAAATATCATATCCTAAAAATTCCAGATGGAGAAGAACGAGCAAAAAGGGCTGAAAGCATATTTAAGTTATTAATAGCTGAGCACTTTTAAATCTTGAGAGAGACAACCACATTCCAATACAGGAAACTAAAAGGATCCTGAGCAATATCAAAACAAATATCAAAAATGAAGAATTAACTTTGAAAACAGCAAAAGAAAAAATACTTATCATATTTAAGGGAACTTCTATTAGGCTATTTTTCTCCAAAAACCTTGCAGGCATAGAGGGAATGAATAATGTATTAAAAGTACTTAAAAAAATTCCACCCTAGGGACAACTGGTTGACAGTTGGCTAAGTATCCAAATCTTAGTTTCAGCTCTGGTCATGATCTTAAGGTTGTGAGATAGAGCCCTGCATCAGGCTCTGCACTCGGTACAGTCCGCTTAAGATTCTCTCTCCCTCTCCCTCTGCCCCTCCTGCTTATTCTCTCTCTCTCTGTCAAATAAATAAATAAATCTTAAAAAAAATACCACCTTGGATTACTATACCCATCAAAACTGTCCTTCAGAAATAAAGGAAAGAGATATTCAGGTAAACAAATCTAAGAGAAGACATCACCATTAGACTTGCCTTATAAGAAATGCTAAATGCAGTTCTTGAAATTGAAATGAAAGGACACTAGTAATAATAAGAAAACATGAGAGTCATAAAAAGTCCATAATTATTTTAGTTATGACTTTATCTCTATCATAAAATAGACTTTTAGTCAAAATTGGTGAGAAGAGACAAAGAAAGTCACTATATAGTAACAAAGGAGTCAGTTCATCAAGAGGATATAAAATTATAAGAACATATGTAGTTAACATTAGAGCACCTAAGTATTAACAGAAATGATGGGAGAAATAGACAACAATATACTAATAGTAGAGGACTTCAATATCCCAATCTCAACACAGAATATAATACCTAGACATAAAGTTAATAAGGAAACAGCAGACTTGAATAACACTATGGACCAAATGGACCTAACAGACATGTACAAAGCATTTGATCCAATACCAGCAAAAAACTCACTTTTCTCAAGCACACACAGAATGCTCTCCAGGAGAGATCAAATGTTGAACCACAAAACAAGCCTTAACAAATATGAAAAGATTGAAATAATATAAATAAAATGGTATGAAACTAGAAATCAATGACAGGAGGAAAATGGAAGTATTCAGATATAACAATGAAATTAACACATTCCTCAACAAATAATGGGTCAAAGAGAAGGTAAAGGGAAAATCAGAATCTTGAGACTATTGAAAATAAAAAGAACATTTCAAAAATTATGGGATGCAGTAAAAGCAATTCTAAGAGGAAAATTTATAGCAAAATTTATGCATACACTAATAAAAGGAAGATATCAGATAAACAACTTAAGTTTATATATAAAGAAATTAGAAAACTAGGAACTATCTAAGTCCAAAGTTAACAATAGGAAAAATATAATAAAGAGTAGAGCAGAAATAAAATAGACCAGAAACAGAAGAAAAATCATTGAAACTAAGATTTGGTTTTTGAAAGACAAACATATTAGATAAAACTTTAGCTCCATTAAACAAGGAAAAAGGAAGATTCAAATAAGGAAAATTAGAAATGAAAGAGGAAACATTACAATTCACATCACAGACGCAAAGGAACATGAGGGACGCTAGTAGGAGCATGAACAAATCAGTTAACATAGAAGAAATGAATAAATACTAGAAATGTATAATCTACCAAACAAAAATCTAAGAAATAGGAAATCTGAACAGATCATTAATGAGAAAGGAGACTGAAACAGTAACCAAAAACCTCCCAATAACAACAGAAAAGCCCAGGACCAGATGGTTTCACTGATGATTTCTACAATACATTTAAGGAAAAATTTAAATTAATGCCAATCCATCTCAAATTCTTCCAAAATATGAAAAGAAGGGAACACTTCAGACTTATTTTACAGGATTAACATTACCTTGATTCCAAAGCCAGATAAAGATTCTTTTTTTTTTTTTTGTTTGTGGAACACAATGAATCGCTTTTATTTCGGTATGCATCCACATCTCAGCATTTAGTGGTCCTGAACAGAAAAGTGGAAAGATGCAGCAATTTGCCAGGAAGTCAAGCCCGCCAATTTTGGGGATCTGCTGTGCACACTGAGTTCTTTCTTGATCCCTGCTGAGGAACATGAGACACAGCAGCATCAAAACCAAAGTATGCACCGAATCCAAGTTTCTTTTCGTTCCAGTTGTCAGATTCCAAACTAGACCCAAATGGATTATAAGATGACCACATGAGAACCCTGTTTAAAACTTCTTCAATTGTTAAAAGCAAAAGCAATTACAGGAAAAGAAAACCATTCAGAGGGATCATGTGTGCTTACAAGTGTCTTCTGTAGCCTTTCTCCAAATTTTACCACCAAGCACTTTGAGAGCTGGCAGGTCTGAGTACCCCTGGTGACTGTTCTTTTCATTTTATCAAAACCTGAGCTAAAAAAACAGCATCGGCTGATGATGACGGCAGAGGGTGGCAGGGCTGAGGACCCAATATTCATTCCCAGGCTGGTGGAGAGTGAGTAAATGTGGTTCCAAACTAAACGAGGGGAGTCAGAGACTCTTTCCAACCTTACCTGATGGCTTCTGGCCAAAGCAAGGAAGTACTGGGTGGTGATGGTGCAAAAAGGGACTTGAGGAGGAAGGAAAAAGTAGCACCCCTCGATTAAGGTAGGGGAGAAGATGTGGGGAAAGCCCTGAATCCCTCACCAAAGGCCAATTTCAGAGGGGAGCAGAGGGGGTTACAATCTATGTTTTGGCCAAGGGTGGTCATGGGAAGTGGAGAAAGGATGATGGCTTGGAGGGGGGAGGGCATCATTTAAGACTTAAAAAAAGAAACCAGGGGTGCAGCTGGAGCACCCCTGCACACCCAGCAGTATTCCCACAGGCTGCGACCTGAAACCTTCATGCCTATTCTAGCAAGCCACCCCAACCTGGAGGGCTGTTGCAGGGACGGAGGGGTGGGTGGGGGGAGGGATGGAGGGAGGGAGGGAGGGAGGAAGGGAGCCAGCAGGAGGAGAAGGGGAGAAGGCAGAGACCGAAGGCCATGTAATCAGCAGCAAGGTGATTGTGTGATGTGCCTTTTCACAGTTGAGTTAGATGTACCCCACCGGTTATGATGGGAATCAATTTAAATATACTTTCTTGATCCCAGAAGTTCAACTATGTGGACAGTGGTTACACTTGACAGGATGATTTGTTATAGCACAACTTATATATTTCAAATGGACAAAAAATTAGTATCCTTTACAGTATCTTAAGATAAATTGCCTTTGAATGGGAGCTTCCTTTCCAGTACTTTTGAGGTCTACAAGACGTATCTAGAAAATGTACTACTGTGGAAAATGACTGCTTAAATCGAATGGGGGGGGAGGGGAGGGTGGTTTCTCTTTTTGATTAATTGCTGTAACACTATCCTTCGGGGGTGCTGAGGGAGTTTCATGTTTTCTTTAGACATCATTAGGCGCCGAGCTCTTGCAGGACAACTTTGATGCTATATGAATTCTGCCATTTTGCTAGCATGGATACGGTTCTTGGGTCCACCACTCCATTAGAACTATTAACTCCATTCATATTAAATTTTGTTACAAATCTTACAAAGGGGGGGTGCTTCTGGGTATTTAGGTCCACATTCTATTTTAAGGCTGTATATTCAGTTTTCATAAATTGTTCTTGGAGGCCCAATTATCATCCCTGTCCATCTTGTAAGTGGCATGTCTTCATCATCTTCTAGACCCCAGCTAACTGTGCCATCTCCTACTCCTTTATGGCCTTCTTCCATAACAGTCGAAAATTGCGAGAGACTTTTACTCCTGAGTTCAGATTGAGGCTTGAGCCATTTCTGGGTGTTTTCCAGAACAGAGCTGAGGCATTGGGGCCAGGTAGGGGACGAGGCCGAGCCCATGGTGGCTGCCGTCTTGCGTCGCTGTCACTCCCAGATAAAGATTCTATCTATCTATCTATCTATCTATCTATCTATCTATCTATCCAGCTAAAAGAACAGAAAACTATGCACCAATATCCCTGGTGAATATATGTGCTAAAATTCTCAACAAAATATTAGTAAACCTACTTTTCAACAGTGCATTAAAAGGATCATATATCATGATCAACTAAGTTACCCCTGGGATGAAAAGATTATTGAATACATGCAAATCAATATTTGCATAATAATAGAATAAAGTGTAAAAAAATCACAGGATCCTCTCAATAAACACATCAAAGGATATTGATTTTTGTTTTAACAAGTAGACTCCTTGACTGGTCTCAAATTCCAAACTCTTTCCTCTGTAATAGGCAGCAGATGAAATCTCCCATCCACAGTGTTTCCAACTTTCCCACTCACTTTCCACTGGACTTGTTGAAGTCTTCCCCACATACACAAAGTTCAAAAACCAGCCAAGCTTTGGGATGGAGTTTCAGATTTGGGAGTTTCCCCACTGCATAGCTCCCTGCTTTAAAAGACTTCACCTCATTTTCCAACCATTCTGGTGCTCCTCTACTCTATCCTCTGACTCCTAGAGTTGGTGAAATTGAAACTTTTCTGTTATGTTTTACCAACCTCATGTGGGAAGTTGCCTTCAGGAGGAAAATGAATGCTCATGAACACAAATTATCACTCATTGCAATTCCCCTTTTTAAGATTTTGTTTTACTATTTTTCCCCTGCATTTATTCATTCTTCAATTGCTGCAAATACATTTTTAGAAAATATGTTTCCAGATTTTAATCTGTTGGAGAGTTAGTAATATAAAAGCTTTCCTACCATATGTAGACATGAATCCTCCATCTAGTAATGTTTAATCTTTGTTCATTATTTGTTTCCTTTTTAAAAAGATTTTATTTATTTCTTTGAGAGAGAGAGCGAGAGAGAGAATGGGCGAGCACAAGCAGGGTGAGGGGCAGAGGGAGAAATAGACTCCCCCTGAACACAGAATCCAGTGTGGGGCTCGTTCCCAGGACTGTAGGATCATGACCTAAGCTGAAGACAGATGCCTAACAAGGGACTTACCCAAACTCCCCTATTATTTGTTTCAAATTGCTTCAAACTCTTGTAACAAAAAAGTAAGTATGTATGTGAATATCTTTTACCTACACACATGCAACAAATACCTACAAATAAAAGCTATTAAGTATTTTGCATGGATTATTTTGTAGATAGAATAGTGTATAGTTTTAAATAACATTTGCCAAATGTTTACTGATGGTCATTTGTTAACAGATAACAGAGAAAAGAATTTATTTTAGATCAAATGAATTAGAATTTCAGGGTCCTTATTGCATAACAGAAATAGAATTTGAAACACATCTGACAAAATCCTCTATCCTACAAGCATTAATTGAAGTGTTATACAAAATAGATCAGAAAATAGACAATCTCAAATATACATATAGTTAATAATTAGATATGTTTACAGATTGTCTTAATATATCTTTGGTTTATTTTCATGGATCACGTTGTAATAATGAATAGATCTGAAAAATATCTGTCATAATCTGATGAGAGTTTAAATTCTATACTGTGAACCTTTTTAACTAAAAAAATTCTTTCTCAAAAGAAATTTCAATTGCCTATTTTAAAGAAAAATAACCTTAAAAAAAAGGAAAGAAAATAACCTTATCATCCATTCTAAAAAGTAAAGTCAGCTCTAGAGTGGCTCTAGTGATTCAGGGAGATCCTGTAAAGACTTGCTCCACTTTTCTTAGAGGACTTGGCCAAATGAAACACTTGGAGAATATCCTTCTAAGAGGACTAGAAATTAAAAATCCACACAATGTATTCCATATAGTGGGGACAGGGCCTATGTCTTTTATAAATCTGAGTCTCTAAGCTTGGAACATTGCCTAAAATTTGTTAGCAGTTGGGTCGTATGAATAAAAATTATTGTTAATACTTGAAATGGAAATTAAGGTATACATGATGATGATGATTTAGGTATACATTGGAGCTCTTTTCTTTTCAGCATTATTCTGTTCACCACATAGACCCATGGAACTTCTGGGCTGCTGAAATATAGGATTCATGGTCAGCAGGATACCTAAAAGCCTAGTTTGATTTAGGTGGCTTATCCTTTGAGTTATACACTTGAACAACTCCACTTTAAATAATATATATTGTGGGGACACCTAGGTGGCTCAGTGGTTGAGCGTCTGCTTTCAGCTTAGGGCAGAGTCCTGGGATCAAGTCCCGCATCGGCTCCCTCTGCCTATGTTTCTACCTCTTCCTCTCTCTGTGTCTTTCATGAATAAATAAATAAAATCTTTTTAAATAAATAAATGAAAAATAAATCATATATATTGTGAATCACAAATGAGGGAAACAGTGATGAAATGGTAAAGGATCTTTATGTAAGGGTTTGCTTTGGTCTATATTTTGTTCTAGAAACTTATGAATTTTTACAAAATGCCAATAGCATGTAAGTTATGATTATGGATCTAGTACAAAGACATTGTAAAGAAATAGTACTCAGCTTTCTTTTCAACTACGGTTTGGATATAAGTACACATTTGAGATGTTGTTCCCTTAAACTCCACAAATCTGTCTTAAAAGGAAATAGAAGCTGGGACACTTGGGTGGCTCAGTCAGTTAAGCTGCCAACTCTTGGTTTGACTCAAGTCATGATCTCATGGGTCTTGGAATCAAGCCTCCCACCCAGGCTCCTTGCTCAGCGAGGATTCTGCTTGAAGATTCTCTGCCTCTGCCCCCTGCCCCTCTGCCCCTCCACCCCAAACCCTGCACACACACACACACTCTCTCTCTCTCTCTCTCAAATAAATAAATAAATAAATAAATACATACATAAATACATAAATACATAAATATTTTTAAAAGCAAATAAAAGCTAATAACAACTCAATTATTTACTATTTATCAAGGATAAATAAGAACTATTTGAGTTTTAAAAATTTAGAAATGTGTTGCTGTGTGAAGACAAGAAAGATGATGGTTAAAACAAGTACCCTGCATTGCAGCAAATGACTACTAATTTAGTAACTACTCATCTCTTTTACAGTTCTTTATATCCAATCCCAAATGAGCATGGGAACATAATGAGATATGTAAGAGAGAGATCAGTCAGGGAACATTTTCAGACATAGCAAGAGTGAAGTTCAGAATTCTAAGATCCTTCAAACACAGCCTGCTCTCTAGAATTTAACAACTAACTCTGGGCTGCTTAAGAACATGAGGCAAACTGCTCAGAAGAATGGAAACTGAAGAAGAGACACAAAAAAACATCTATTTTGTGTTATACTTGGAAACATACACAGATGGGAGCATTTGTGTTTAATACTTCCATTCTCTAGCATTAAATAAGCCATGTTCATTTTGAGAAGTAGTTTATTAAGGGATATATTTGCTTTTAGAGACACGGCTGTTTTATTTTGACTGATGACCTCGGTCTCACCTTTCAGAAGTCGGCTGAATTGAAACACTTCTCCATTTCCTACAATAGAAGTAACAAAAACATACTTTTCACAGAAAGGTACCCTATCTGATTTTTTCCCCCATGCATACACTTTAGGAATGTCGTAGTATTTTCAAGGGGATATTATGTTAAAATTACTATATTATTAGTGGGTCCTACAATTTTAATGTTAGAAATCATTAGTAATTCTAATTGTAATATATCAATAGAATAAGACCATATTGACTTAATCTGCTTCTCTTCCACCTGATATATTTCCAGCTATATCTCCTACTGGCATATATTCTCTGTTTGAAATCACCTATGTGTGGGTATAAACAGGAACAGACTTCTCTTCTAAATATAAGAGTCTGTATATTTATTATAAGCTGACATTTATAGTCCAAAGCATTAGAGTTAAAGGTGCTTTCTATAAAATACAAAAAACAAAACAAAAAACATACATATATATATACATTCATACATGTTCATAAATATGCATGCATATCTACACACATTTAGAAGAGGGTATAAGCCATTCTTAAGTGAGTAAAAAAATAAAGTACATCTCTATGGTAATATTATCCATTGCTTACATAATACATTTTTAATATCCCTGACAACCAATAAGACTTCCCTCAGATAGGATCCTATACATTTTCCATTCACATTTTTTATGTAAAATAGAAAATATGGAAAAAATCCTTGAAATATAGTTTAAAAAGTTTAAAACCCATAATTCGCTTCTGAATACTTCTTTGATGTTGCCCTAATTAATAGGTCATTTTACTGCATCACTAACAATTGTAGAAAGACAAAGATGAACTGTAAGAATATGAAGTGAACACACACATTTCTCTATATCCTCTCCAGAATCAATTGAAATTATAGTAAAACAATTAAAAATTAAAACTAAAATGTAACTCTAAGTGTGTAGGTATATAAGCAAAGATACAGGAGGAGGAACATAGCAAATGAGAGGATTCAACAATTTCCTAGAAGATAGAAAGGCTGTGGCCATCTGTTTAATGGATGCTTCTGTGGGAGGAAATACCAGATTGTCCAATTAAAAATGAGAGCCAGTCTGACAAGCATAAATCCACATACTTTCAAGTTCAGGGCTGGAAGGTGTGAGAGAGAACAGGAGCTCAAAGAAAGGCCAAGAGGGCTAATTAATTGCCTGTTTCATAGATACAACTGAGTTTTTGACTCCTAATTTAAAGGTAACTGATACTATCTAAATATTAAATAAATTAGGAGGACAGAGACAGGCAAGAGATATACACTGTAACAGAAATGAATCTTCTTTCTTTCGAGTAGGGAGTAAGTGGAAATATATTCAGTTAAGACATAGAAAGAATAACATACCGTTTGAAGATAGGAAAGGGAAAAATTAACAATACGTAATAATAAATATTAACTCACAAAAGCAGATATCATTTACTGAATGCTTATTAACTGCCAAGCACAGTTTTAACTGCTTTATATGAATTGATTTCTCACAATACTGCTTTCAGATGAGAAAAACAGGCAGGAGAGATCAAGTAACTTTTTTTAAGATCCCACAGAGCAAGTGACAGACATAAAGTTGGTATGCAGGAAAGCTTACTGCAGAGAATTTGCACTTAACTAACAGAGTTATGAGAGTTAACTCTCTTCCAGTTATGGAAGATTTAGATGAATATGATAACATTTTATAAGCAGCGATTCTTTTGCTTTTATTTAAAGCCTCCATATACCTGGAAAATGTGTTGCATGCATGCTATCTCTCTTCCGTATATCCACTCTTGCCTAAATTGCCTCATTTATAAAATTGGGGGAATAAGTATTGCTTAAGATTATTGGAAAATTATGTGGACTAATATATGCTTAGGGAATGTGTGGCACAAGGATATTGATGGCATTATTTTTTATTATAATTAATATTGCTACTAGTCAATTCTTTCATCTATTGTTAAATCTGTTCCAATGCAGGAGGAAACATCAGCAGTGTTTAACTCATTCTAATGTAGTGCGTGTCTCCTTTTGGCGTCGTATTGAGTACAACTCTTGTTTCACATGCTGTCCAAAAACAAAACTTTCATGCAAGATGTGAATCAACTATTCCTTGTAATTCCCTAGACCTTTATATTTTTGTTTGCTCTCCATTTCCTTGCCATATACTTGGAGTACATGGCACCATGTGCTCAAACACTCAGGCCTAGTGTGTGGTAATAGCCGATCTCTCGTACAGTTATGTAAACATGTACGAAACCAGACCCAGGTCTTAGAATCCACAATAAACTCAGTAAATCACACCTAACAAAGAGAAAGAGCTATAATATTAAGCCATATAATACTAGTTGTAAAGGAAGCTATTAAGGAAGAAGACTCAAAGCAGTTATGGAAAAGCAAAGTAGACTCAGTCTAGAACTTGAAATTCAGGAAGCTGTGTTGGGTGATTTATCTGGCCCTTGCAGTGGATGACATGGGCATGTCAAAGGAGATAGAGATATGGTGAAAGAATAGGTACTTTTTAAATAAAAATTTTTGTCCTATAATTGAATCAACATAAATATATGCACATACCTGTATTCTCAACTGTACTGTTTCAATTTCAAGGACAAACTGTGCTTTTAATGACCTTTGTATCCTTCTACAAAGATAGTGTAGAACATATAAAAATGAAAATATTTTGAAAGATTTAACTATACAATTGGATGGATGGAGGACTGTGGGTAGATTTCAGTTCTAAAGGTACACAATTACTTTTGGAAAAATAAGAGGCAGACTACATCAGATTATTGACCAACTTAAAAAGTTGTGATCTCAAAAATTTCTCTACATATTTACCTTCTCAATTTTATTGGTATAGTCTACTCCAAAAGAACATTAATAAATGTATACCAGTCAGCTTTTATATTAGTGATCCAGAAATCACGTTTAGAAATGGTATCATGTGTGCTATGCTAGAACAAATAATATTTATCCTTTAGAACCATTTTGTAAAAAGATGTAAATCCCTTTCAGTCATTTTGTACAAATCTAATCATTTGCATTTGTGTTGTTTATGATAATACGGGACAAATATAATAATTTTATTTGTCTAGATTCCAATGATGATGACGGTAGCAACAACAATAATGATAGATAGATAACATTGATCATTGACTCTGGGCAAGGGAATAACCTATTTTATTTTCAACCACCAGATGGGGTACTCTTATTACTTCTATTTTATATACTAGGTGACTGACTTTCAATGTTTAGGTAATTTACTCAGTATCATAGTGGAATGTACATTCTTAGGGTACAGGAGATTTTTTTTTTTTTAGTTCACATTTACATCATAAGTGCCTAGCATAGGGCAGCTGGGGTGGCTCAGAAGTTTAGCACTGCCTTCCACTCAGGGCATGATCCTAGAGACACGAGATCGAGTCCCACATCGGGCTCCCTACATGGGGCCTACTTCTCTCCCTCTGCCTGTGCCTGTGTCTCTTTCTCTCTGTGTCTCTCATGAATAAATAAATAAAATTTTTAAAAAAATAATAAGTGCCTAGCATAGTATTTGAACATGGTGGATTCATAATAGAATTTATTGATTGAATGAACACAAAACATGGCACTGTTGCTATTGAATGTTGTTTTACTTTAATTTTGCTCTAACCTTCTATAATATACTGCTTCTCACTACCATGAAAGACCAGCTTAACCCAAGTACGGATTTGTTTATGTTTATTGGGAAGTATATATCACGGATGGGTATGGCTTGAGACTCTCCCCATCTGTAGAAAATTGTATGTCTCTTTTCATCCATCCTTTGAATGATTTTATAGGAAGCAATTATGGTATCTTTTTAAGGTGGCTTTCTATACCGTTGTCTACATTTACTAAGTACCTGACTTTGAAAATTGATCCCATTTCCAAAATTAGTTGTCTAAATCTTGAAAACATAGACAGGTTTACAAATGAATTCTTCTTTGTTGGTTGATATAACCAGTGACAACATATACTTATCCAAATGAGTTAATCTTCTTTGCCAAGAGCTTTTCAAAGGTCCTTATGAGAGCATAAACCTAATTCTAATGATTTCTTCTAGATAGACCACATGCAACGAGTTTACCAAGGCATTGAAATCAATTACTTGGTTATTAAGATGATCTTACTAAGAATAATCTGAATAATGTAAGTTGAACATCTAAACATCTGAGGTTAGCCAAATGTAGTATATGAAAGCTTTCATCGCATACTCCTAGCAAGGGACAACTCATGATTCCTGGTTTGCAGCGTTTCACGACAGGTATTTTCCACTTTGCTTTTACTTTCATTCTTCTTCTTCTTCTTCTTCTTTTTTTTTTTTTAAACATTTTGGTATTATCCAACTTTGTAAACTAACAATTCTCCTTAGGTTTTTCATTTCTGGTGCCAAAACAACAAAGCTTCTATTCAAAGTGAAGCATCAAAACTCCATGACTTTTGCACTAGATCTCAATTTCACAAGGCAGTGAGCAAAAGCACAGTAGGATAGAGTTTTGCATGCACTGTCATTCTTGCGGTTTCAGATGTGGTGGTCAGCAGGACTGTAACATTAAAAATGCAAGTTTCATTAATGATGGTCCACAAGGAAGAGGGATGAAAGGTTACTTTGAATTGTCTTTGAAGACCATAGATAGTGAAGTAGCCTTTGATACCAGGAATCAGCGCTCGTCTACTCAAATCAAGGACATCTGTCCTCCAAAACAGGAGAGAACAAAAAATAGATATTGATGAGTAGCTCAAGCAGGGCAAAAAGATGAAAAAAATAGTTATTGCTCAGGTGTTTAGATAGCTATGGGAAAGAGTGAATAAAAGTGGACAACTCTTCCTTTGGAAAAAAAAACATGAAACAGTGGGTATTCTTTACTTGTCAAATGTGAAAGGATTGAAAAAATTGTTAAATGTGCCTTCTGGCTAGCTTGCTGGCAAATACAAGCTGTTCTCCCCAGATATCCACAGTTATGTGTTTCTTTTACTAAACTCGCTAAAGCATTTGCCACTTAACAATTTCCTTATTCAATTTGGCTGGAGGGAGATTCATTAAAAAGAGTCAGGTGACATAAAGCAGAGAAATAAAATTAGATAACATTCCCATATTCTAGCACATATAAGCAAATTAGTTGGGATTGACCAGTTTGGTTTCCAAATATTCTTAGACATAAACAGAGACATCCAATGAAAGACAAAATTTAATAAAGCTTTACATTTTAGCTTCTCTGAGAACACATGGTATTAATAACATCTTAAGGAAAGAACATTTTAATATTGCATTAATAATAGCTAACACAGTCTATACTATATGTCAGACTATTTTATATATAGTAACACATTTAATCTTCACCGTAACTCAGTGAGGTAGGTACTCTTAACCATTTTGGAGAAGGGGGAGTGAAATAAATTGGTCAAGTAATTTTTTCCCAGAAAGGTATAAAGAGTAAGAGGAGAACTGGTATTTTAAATCAGGATGCCTTGGTTAAAAATCTGTGCTCTTTATCAATATGTTATGCTCATTTTCTGTTCAGTAGATTTCTACAAACAGTTACAGCCTCAAAAAACCTACTCCTAAACAAAACAAAACAAAAAAACAGACTCTTAGTAATTCTCCTACCTGCTCTAATTTCGATTGTACACACACACACAGACACACACACAGATATGCACATGGACTAAAATAATATCATGTATTTGTTCATATAAATGAGGATATTCCAAGGCTCTACTCCAAGTCCAAACTAATCATAATGATACTAACATTTAAATAACATGTGTGCCCTGATTAAAGACCAATAATCATACTAATTTTTGAAATACATGTACATAACATGAGTATCTTTTACATATCACAATACAGTATCTCAGTGCTCTCTTCAATAGGAAAAGGCTATCATAGCATGAAAAATATGTTGTAGAGTGTGCCCACTGTGGGGGATGTCATCCGGAAACAGTGTCACTGTAGTGTGACATGTGGACAGCAATGTCTGTAGTGTATTGATCATGCATTATATGCATTCAACAAAATATTTTCATGCATGTTAGTGTTAATTGAAATAGAAAATCAAATAGCTTTTAAAAAATTGAAGTCTGTGCTGCAAATTAAAGATACCCAAAGGTATGAGATTCATACATTTAAAAAACCCTATAATTGAATTATCAAGTATGTTGAGGAGGAGAACATCCATGTGAGGTGGGGGGTGTTGCCTACAATGGAAGTCAGAACTCATGCAGGGAGTAGAGGTATCTGTGCAGGGGGGAATGTGGCAGTATAGAGGGAAGATTGGTTAGATCCATGCGATTAGTAAAATAAATAAATATAGGGTGCTTGGCTGGCTCAGTCAGTAGAGCATGTGACTCTTAATCTCGGGGTTCTGAGTTCAGGACCCACACTGAGTATAGAGATTCCTTAAAAATAAAATCTTAAAAAAATAAAAATGAATAAATACATTTAAAATAATAAAATCATTTTCTTGAGTGAAGAAGGAAGTTAAAAAAGTGAAAAAATGAGAAAACTAGAGTGAATCATGTTGTGTTATATTGGATACATCAGGTTAAGACATGATTTCCAATATATAGTTGGATACATTAAATTAGATAAATAGATCTAGACTTCATTTTCTGTGTATATGACTGTATGTACATTCCTATGTTTATTTCCTAGGTTTATTTATGGAAAAGGCCTATTATTGATTCTTCATTCACCATGAATATAACCAGAACATGTTCTTGACTGCTAAATATAGGCATGCCTCATCTTGTTGCACTCTGCTTTATTGTTTGTTTTTTTTGTTTTGTTTTGTTTTTTGTTTTTGTTTTTGTTTTGTTTTTACAAATTGAGGGTTTGTGGCAATGCTACATTGAGCAAATCTATTGGTGTCATTTTTCCCGTGGAATTTTCTCACTTTGTGTCTCTGTGCCACCTTTTGGTAACATTATTATTTCATAATGAAAAGTATAAGATACTTTTTCATTATTATTATATTTGAATTGCTGCAATCTTATGATGAAATTTCAACAAATGAGGAATTGCCTCTTATGGATTAGCAAAGGAAGTGGTTTCTTGAAATGGAATCTACTCTTGGTGAAGATTGTTGAAATGACAAAAGATTTAGAAGATTGCATAAACTTATTTGGTAAGCCGTAACAGGGTTTGAGAGAATTGACTCCAACTTTCAAAGTTCTATTGTGGATAAAATGCTATCAAACAGTAACATGTGCTGTTTGAGAAAATGCTCGTGAAAGGGTGAGTCAATTTATGCGGCAAATTTCATTGTTTTAAGAAATTGCCACAGCCACCTCAACCTTCAGCAACTACCACCCTGGTCTGTTAGCAACCATCAACATTGAAGGAGAACCCTCCACCAGCAAAAATATTATGGTTTACTGAAAGCTCAGATGATAGTTAGCATTTGTTAGCGATAAAGTGTTTTTAAGTTAAGGTATGTATATTGGGATTTTTTAGACATGATGCTATTGCACACTTACTAGACAATAGTATTGTGTAAACTTCATATGCAAAAGTTTGGGAAACTATAAAATTCATTTGACTTGCTCTTTTGCAATATTTGCTTTATTGTGGCGGTATTGAACTAAACCTGCAGTATATCTGAGATATGCCTGTATTATTTCCCTCTAAAAGAAACCAAGGCTTCTTGAAGAAATGGTTGATTCTAATTTTGGCTCATGGAAAGTACAAAATTAATCTAAAACATCTTGTGGTCCATGAAAATAAAGTGGTCAGAGAATAATGGGATGTCAAAAGAACAAGAGAGCCCACTTGCAAGAGCTTCTCCCATTGACCAATCCCAGAATAATTTTGACATCAAACTAAACAATGATATTAAAAGATCCCAATACATCTAATAAAATAGAAAACCCTGGGTTTATACAGATAGCAGTAGATTAATGAATACGTTGGAAGTATGACTAGGAATGGAGAATGTGTAAGGTATGAATGTAACCTCTCCTTGATTTAATTAATTAAAAAGGGGAAAATATCAATGGCATGATAAAGAAGGCTGACAGATACCATAATCAAGTGACTATGATGAACACCATCAGTAACTGGACAAATTAAAATCATATGATACCTGGTCAGGTGCAATAGAAAGAACACATTGTTACCCCTGTGATATAATCATCAAAGATGGAAGGTCTGAATCAAATCACAAGGAAACATTCGCTAGTCCTGGAGTGAAGGCTGATCTATAATAGAACTGGCTTCTCATCTTCAAAAGTGTCAGATTCATTATGACCAAAAAAAAAAAAAAAAAAAGACTGAAGACTGCTTCAGCTTGCAGATTATAGAGACAAGAGAATTATTTACTATGTATGATTCTGAGCTAGATTATTTTCCATTAAGAAACACTAGGATACCATTTGGCAAAACTTCTTGTAGCCTGAGGATTAGATGATAGTAATGTATCGGTGCTAATTCACTGATTTTGAAGGTTGCATTGAGAAGTATTCTTGTGGGGCAGCCGGGGTGGCTCAGTGGTTCAGCACCTGCCTTCAGCCTAGGGTGTGATCCTGGAGACCTGGGATCAAATCCCACGTTGGGCTCCCTGCATGGAGCCTGCTTCTCCCTCTGCCTGAGTCTCTGCCTCTCTCTGTGTGTGTCTCTCATGAATAAATAAAATCTTTAAAAGAAAAAAAAAGTATTCTTGTTTGTAGTAAAAATAATACTAACAACAGCGTATGATATGATATCAAGTCCACAACTTACTGTCACATGGTTCAAGAAAAAAAGTTCTTTGTGTTTTTCCTAACTTCTCTGTAGTTTTACTTTAAAAAGATAGATTTGCAGTCAATGTGAACTTTTTATTTTCTAGAAATTCCCATAGTTGTAGCTTTTACTAACCATGATCTATAGTTTTACAAATAGTAACATTTAAAAGACATTGGCAAGCAGATGAGTTCTATTGACGTTACCCAAATACCTTTCAAGAGGGTTCCTGGTGGCTTTACATTTCTAGAATTACGTGATACCTTCTAGACAGTGTTCTGTAATACAGGAATTCTCTAAGACATTTGGTGTGGCTTTCTCTAGTTAATATTCCCCGATCTGGTGTTGGGCACGTAAGACCTGTTGCTTAGGTAAATCTGCACTATTTTGCAATTTGCCTAACATGCTTATGAAATTTTAAAATAATTACTTTCAAACGTTTCCCTAAAAAAACGTTAGCTTCATGAGGTCAAAGTATTGAATAATCAATGGACGGTATTTCAGTGGATGTTGATTTATGTATATTTCAAAATATATGTCTAGTAATTAAAAATAAAGGCAAAAGGCTAGTTTGGGGTAAAGAAGTCTACATTCACTTTTTGCTTCCCCACTTTCTATTCTTGCCAGGAAAAAGAGAGCTCCTCAAATTTGTCAGACTAAAAGATACGTGTGGTGTTACTTTGATGTGGTTTCAAAATTTTAAATATATTCTAAATGGTTTTTATCAAAGTAATGCTGTGCTGTATCAAACAATCATATTCTGCTGACTGAATAGCACTGGTTCCTTACCTGTTCCTCATAAGCCCAAGTCAACCTCCCATGGGGAATTGAGTTCGCTTTTGTTTTAAAGTTTCTATATTAGTTTTTCTATATATATATATATATTTTGTTTTTCTATATTTTTAAAAGTAATAGACTTATTCTACTTGATCTATCAATCAATTTCCTACTTTGATTATACAATATTATCCCACTTCGTGTTCCACAGTTATACACACCCCTTCTATTTTAATGATACTGTTTTCAGTTCCTCCATTTACTGCCATTATGAATGTAAATAATATTACTGTATTTTTACTTATTGTTCTAACAACCCTAGATATCACTGCCTGCCCATTATAATTGTAAAATGAAATTATAGTTGACTCTTGAACAATGCAGGGGTCAGAGTGCCAAGCCCCCTCACAAGTTGAAAGTCCAGGTATAGCTTATGACATCCCCAAAACTTTACTAATAGCCTATACTATTGGCCAGAGGCATTATTGATAGCATAAATAGTTGAATAACACATTATTTGCATATTATATGTGTTCTATATTGTATTCTAATAATAAAAGGATCTTGAGAAAAGAATGTTAACAAGAAAATAATAAAGAATAGAAAATACATTTATAGTCATGTACTGTAAAAAATCTCTGTTTAAGAGGACCCACATAGTTCAAAGCCACGTTGCTCAAGGGTCAGCTGTATTTGCACGACTACACTTCTCTAGCTCTATGTCCTGTAGTCTCCCAACTCATTATTTGTACTTCTACATATTCATGTTTACTTATTTAATAATTTACTGTCTTTCTGTAAACATACTGAAGTCCCCTTTGTCTATTGCAACAGTCAGAAGCTCAAAAGCCTACAAAAGCAATGTAATAAACATAGAGAGCTGATTCAGGGCAGAAATAAAAAAAATTAACTATGAGAAATAAAACTCAACTTTTTGTTTGATTATTGTCACTATTGATATATACTATTATATATATAAGGTGTATTTTGCTTATATAACATAAAAATAATAAAATTACGGTATATATGATACTGAATGTTTTATTTTACATTTCATATTAAAAATAGATACATTTAAAGGTAGCCTATAAATGTAGGCTGTAATGTAATGAAAAATAGTAATTTCATGTAGTGAAAAATAGTAATGTTCCAAATCTATTACTCTTTTTATTTGGTTCCAGTTACCAGGCACCTTTTCTTCTATACTAAGAAATATCCTTGTCATCCTTATATTTTGGGTCCTATTGTGCAATAAGAAGTCAGCTTTGAATCGTTTAACATGGAAAAATATTTAATTATATTCAGTTTTAGTAGAATACAGCTGTTCACCATTGTAAGTGCTTCCAAAGATGGATATAATCTTTTCACAATGGTTTTTATATTTATGGTAACATGTCCCAAGGAATTTGTAGTGTTCTAATATACCAGCATTATCATATTTAATTTTCAGTATCACATTTTATTGTAGTTCAATAACTTCCACTTGAAGCTCTTCATTCACACTATCAATATTCATTGAGAGGTGCATTGAACGGTGTTAGTTCATTTTCATAAAGTAGCAAATCAGAACATTTTTCTAAAATTCAATCTTTAATTCCACAGTTTATAAGAATGTAGTTCAGAGTATTACTTTCATTTCTGAAAGCTTATATCTGCATAGGAAATTGGGTCAGATTATTTCTTACCAAATGAATTTCCCAAAGAAACCATTTTACTAAGAAGGAGCAGATTGAATTATATACTTTTGTATGTATGCTTAGAAATACTTACCAGGAAATGTTCAAACTGTTTAGATAGGTTTTATGTAAAAAAAATAATAAATAAAAAAAAAATAAAAAGCTAACTTTGGACTCCACCTTATCTGTAAACCAAAACATGTACTTTCACTAGATGACAGGGCCAATTTTATTTCTTTCAGTTGTCCAAAAAATGTCTTTAACATCATTTCAAATCACCATCCTCTTTGTAGTAATCAACCATGTTGTGCATGTAACATGCCTAGAAAAGTATTAATATTTTGGGGGACACTTTCAAGGTATGTAACAGTATGTTAATTATTAAATTCAAAGACTTCATTCAAGTTTTAACTTTCTAGCATGAAAGAATTACTTGCATGTGGTGCAATTAATGTATCAAACCTGAAATCTTGAAAAAATGCTGCCACACTATACTTAATTTTTTTTTAACTAAAATCATATTATATTCCACAGCTGGAATACCATAGCTGCACTGGAATAACGTAGCCACCAACCACAGGTAGCCACTTAAAATTAAATTAATGTTAAGTTAAATGAACATGTCAGTTCCTCAGTCACACTAGCCACAAAACATTCAATGTCCACATGTGGTTAGTAGCAACCCTATCGCGAGAGCATACACATACAATATTTCCATTATCTCAGAAACTTATGTTGTAAAGTGCTGATTCATAGCAGAGGATGGCAGACATTTTCTGTAAGGGGCTAAAATTTTACTAAATATTACTAAATATTACTAAATATTTTAGGCTTTGTGGGCTATAGGTTCTCTGATAGGATTACTGAATTCTGCTAGTGGAGTGGGAAAATAGCCAGTGACAATAGATAAAGGAGTGTGGCTGTGTTCAAATAAAACTTCATTTACAAAAATAGGTTTAACCAGGTTTGGCCTGTGGGCTGTTTTTTCTTACTCTTGATCTATATTAACATTTATTTTGCATTATATATAATATAATTATATATGATATAAACAACATATATTAGCATTTATATAAGCATTTAAGTAGTTTTCCAATACACATAAGTCATATCAGAATATTAAGTATTTTGAACATAATGTACAACAGGTTTTTAACTGTATAAAAATAAATATTACAACCAGGGTAGTATTTTTTAATATCTGTGTAGTCATCAGTTGTAATAGGACATGCCTCAATTTCATTTTATCTTTTCCACAGCATTTCAATAGGAAGTTTTTAATCCATATTTTCCAAAGACAGAGTTTAGAGAATTTGTAGTTGAATTTACATTAACGAATTTGTGATTATATTTAAGACAACTGGTTTTTACCATATTCAAAAGACACTCTTTTATATATCCATCATCTACTAAGAAGTTTTTATTTAATATACTATTGAATTGTCTTACCTTAACCCATAACTTATTTTTATAATTTTAATTTTAATTCTCTATCAGGACATTCAGTTTTGTACTATGTGTCTATTTCTGTATGTGAGTTATATTTTTTCCTGTGGTAACACACAAAACACACAGTGAATACATACTTTTAAAAATTAATGGTGTAAAAATTGACTTTCTCTCCAAGAATGTGATGTCTCCCATTTTTCTTGAAAGACATTGGTCTAATAATAGTTTTCTTTTGTAATAATAACATAGGTTCAATGGTAGCCGCCCCCCCCCCCCCAAATATACCCATGTCTTTACACTGGAAGTCTTTTTAAAGATTTTATGTATTTATATTTATTTGAGAGAAAGAGTGAGGAGCATAAAGAGAAAGAGCAAGCGTGCACGCACAGGTGCACACACACACAGGCAGGGGAAGGGCAAAGAGAGAGGGAAAAGCAAACTCCCTGCTGAGCAGAGTCCAACGTAGGGCCTGATCCCAGGGCCATGACCTGAGCCAAAGGCAGAACTTAACCAAATGAGCCATTTAGACACCCCACCCTGACAACGTCTGAACATGATTTTATTTGGAAAAAAATGGTCTTTCCCAGATTTAGTATAGGACCTAAGTCCAATGACAGGTGTACGTAGGTGAGAAAGGTGTGGGGAGATTTGGGACTCAGATACACAGGAACACAGGAGGGAAGGCCATGTGAGGCAGAGGCAGATTGGAGTGGTGTAACCCTATAAGACAAGGAACTCCTGGTGCCATCCGAAGTGGAAATAGAAAGAATTCTCCCTCAGAGCCTTTGGAGGCAGCTCAGCCCTGTCAACACTTTGATTTTAGACTTCCGGTCTCCATTACTGTGAGAAAAAAAATTTCTGTTTCAAGCCACCAGGTTTGTCATAATTTGTGCACTATAACACTAATACATTTGTGTGTGAAATCAATTTTAGACTGTTTTATTGAAACTATAAAACAAAACGTAAAATTAATGACATTTTTCATTTTATTTTGTTATGGGGCAAATAGTGTGGGTATTATGGAAAACTAGGGAAGGCAAATTTCATCCAAAAACAGCAATTATTTTACTGCAGCCTAATTTTTGACATATAGATATATGAATCCATGCTTTCTGAGTTCTTTTGAGAGAGTTTGGAAATAATATATTTTATATGAAATACTGTAATAATTAGGACTTAAATGACACTCATGACTAAAATCCGTATTTTCAACTACATTTTGACTTAGACAACTAGTTTATAGCCTTGGATATATTGTGTGATTTCAAAATTGAAAATGAAAGATGCTGCATAGTATTGTAAGGGAGGCAAGATATCACCTCTGCCCTCTTAGAAGTTTGGCTGAGTCTGATAATTAAATTGACATAGATCAATAGGAAAAAGGCATACAAATTTATTTAATTCAAATTTTACACAATGTAGGAGCCCTCCTAAGGACATGAAGACCTGAAGAAGTCACAGATTAAATGCTTTATACTAGACTGAACAAAGAAGGAATTGTGGAAAAGTAACTAAACTATGTGGGAGACAAGGAAGATAAGAATTATTTTAACAAAGCCTATTTCAACTTCCAGTTTTGGATTTTAAGAATGTTACTTTACTTCTGGTATAAGGGGGGGTTTTCTTGGCTAAGCGGGGGTGGGATGGGGTGGTTTCTTGGCTTTTAAGGTAAAAAGGAAAGAGTCAGAGCACTCCTCTTGTACTTGCTATTTCTTTAAGTGCCTTTATATCAAAATAATTTTTATGGTAAAGTGGCATATTTGGGGGTAAATATTCTGGTTGCCTTTACTATTACTATCAGGTACATATTTTCACTTGAAAGTCAATTAATGCACTATAATGAATTCATTTCCTTATTCCATTTTGTTTCTTGTTTATAATCCCAGTGTTTACTCAGAGACTTAACTGGATCTCTGGAATTGTTCTTGTGTTCCTAAACCTTTATTCAGAAAACTCCACCTTGTTACTCTCAACTTTTACTGATTATTTTTTGGGTTACTGAACAGATTCTTTACGTTACTGTCTTTGATTGACATTTTCTAGTTCCCTTGTCCTCTCTCTTTCAGGTTTATTTCCTTATCTTATGAGAACAAGTCCAAAGTAACTTGTTGAGAATAATATTACTCCATTCAGAGTCTCTAGCACATAGGAAAGCTAAGTAGAAAAATAATACCAGCCTGAATTTAATTCCTTTATCAGAAAATCTTTACTGGGCACCTGGGTGGCTCAGTGGTTGAGCAACTGCCTTTGGCTCAGGTCCTGATCCCAGAGTCCTGGGATCAATCCCGCATTAGGCTCCCCACAGGAACCCTGCTTCTCCCTCTGCCTATTTCTCTGCCTCTCTTTGTGTGTCTCTCATGAATAAATAAATGAAATCCTTAAAAAAAAGAAAATCTTTGTTGTTGTTCTTGTTATTATTATATAGGTGGTGATATATTCTTTCTGGATTTGGGGACACATTTCTTTATCCTTGCTTTCTTTTAATTTCAAAATTATATATCTTGATGTGGATGTTTTTCCTCTAATATATGTGATAAGTAAAACTCTTAATCTGATATTCATTCTTTTTATGCTTATTTTATAAATTATCTAATAATTTCTTATCATGCATGAATTAGTCCTCTATGTTTATAATGTTTCCCTCATATTTTGTGCTCTTTATATTATTTCCTCATTTTAGATACTTTAATGTACTATTTTTAGACATTCCATTGATTTTTATATTTTCAAAATCCTCTTACTATTCCTTGAATATTTTTTAATGTAACTTTCTATTTTTATATTACTGATACAGCATTCTGTTAGAGTGTTTCTTGTTTATCATTAAATTGGCTCCATTCCATAAACTTCGTTGTCTTGGGAATCATATGTTGTATATTTCTTCTTTTCTTCTTTGCTTATCTGGATTTACATGTTCTTATTCAAATATATGGGAACCATAGCTTATTTATTTATATGAGGTACTTAGAAAGCCAATTAGGAGCCTAAGTCATGTGATTGGATTTTTCAACTGGGAGGCTTTGACCCTTTTGGTGAAAAAACAAAGAATTAGCAGTTAAACTTTGGAGAACTTAAATGCCTCAATACAGGGCTTCGTTCTAGGACACTGGCTGCTTAATTTTTTCAAGCTAATTTTTTTTGTAACTCTCAGAATCTAACTCTCTTTTATCAACTCGCCTTTTGAGGGGTGTTAAATGACCGGAGGAAGTATTTTCATGTGGAAATGTATGTATAAGAGGGTATCAGTGAATCTTCTTTTATGTTTCCCATTTCGCATACCTACAGTTTAGTTTCTAAGATACAAGTTGACCTGGTACTCTATAGCCTAACATGCTTCATTGTTGGCCTTCATCCCTTTGATCCATAGTTTAGGCAGCATTTTTCCTTTCCTGCTTCATTAGTTGCTAATTATCAACAGCTGATGAAATCTGTTATCTACTGATATCACTACTTTCAAATTCATTTAGTCCTTGTATTCTTTTGCCATGACCATTAAGAGAATGAGAACAAGTATGTATATTCTGTCTTTCAGTCTTATAGGACAATGCCAGTATCTTCTAATTTCCTCTCTAGATTTATATTAGTAAAATCAGAAAACATATCAATAATATCAATGAGAAATGTGTATTCACTAATAACATAATGGATCACAATCCCATTAAGCTGTATCTAAGAACCTTTTATTGTATGGACCTTACTAGAGTATTTTGGCTTACTGAACCCTATTTTTAAAAACAGTATACAGAGCATCAATTCTTGGTAAAGGAAGATAATGGGAAATAAGTTTCTTAATATGCAAAATATAGTTAACCACATTAGCTTGTTGGAATGCTAGGAAAATTAGTTGACACAATGTGTATAATAACTTATCTGGTATGCTATATAGCAAAATGGAGTCCTAACCTGAAGCTACCATTTTGCAATCTTTCAGTTGTAAAATGTCTGTGCACTGAAGGATTTCAAGTAGAAATTGAGTAGTTCTTTGTAAGGTTTATTTCAGAGGTAGGACCTTTGCTAGGTGTAGGGATGAACCAAACTCCTGAGACCCTTTCCATTTCACGATATCTCTACCTTTAACTGTTTTCTAATGTACCACAATGCAGATTGTTACTGCAAAATCTAGCACTAATTTTGAAACTTATCAGAAGAGAGAAAACATATTTTTAGAGAGAGCTTTGAATATCTAAACTCTAAGGACCTTTTGTTGTGCATTCATATATGCTGAGAAGTTGGGAAAATGCAGGTTGCAAAAGCCTTAGTAATGTACAAAAAATTGATTTGCATTTTTCCAAGTAGATTCTTTTATATTGAAGGCTTTGGAACAGTGGGCAATAGAACCATTTACAGCAACACGAATAAACTTTAATTTAACCAAAACATTTGATTAACTACCATTTCAGTTTCATCCAACATGCTGGATAATCAAGTTATAGCAGTACTTTGATATAAGCAGTATGTAAGGTTTTGCCATGGAATGTTTTTCAAAGTCCTAATTTAACATTTTTAAATATTTATAACAATTCTCAAATATCAATGAATACCAAGGCATAAAAGTACTTGTTTTAACTGTGAATATAAAAAGAAAGAAAAAGATGTGAGGTGGAATGAAGGGCAAAAGTTCTTTCAATATTATTGACTGTTGTAGAGGTAGAGGTTTGAAGTTATAATCATACACCACACCATAAGCCTTTGAATTTGTACCATGCTTGGACCATTTTTTTCCTGAATACCATTAGCTGAATCTCTCTGAGCCTTAGTTTTATTATGTAAAAATGAGACTAAACAGGTCTACTCTCTAGAATTGTTAAATATTTCATGAATATAAATTACCTGGGTAGAGGCTAGTAAATGGTTTCTAAATTATCCTCATTGTAAGACATTATTATAAAAAATATTTTCATTATTTCATTTAACAACTAGTTAGTGATCCCTGACTTACACCAAGTAAAAAGCTAGGTGCTGGGGATTCCACTGTAAATGGGAGACGCATGGTCTGGCTAAAATGGGCTGACATATTTAACTGCAGGCAATACAGAAAATCTACTAAAAATTTGCAGTTTTTGATGTGCTAAGGAGTAAGTATGATATTGCCTAGAAAGAAGAATACAAAGCCTGCTTTTGAATTGGTTTGTTAGTGAAGGATTCTCAGGGAGGATATATTTACTCTGAGATTTTTAGAATGAAGAATCAGCCTGTAAAGAGTAAAGGACAAAAGGTCACATGTATGTGAAAAACAAGTTCAAGTTCACTGAAGCCCTCTCCCTGCCCCCAAAAGTTTCTCTTCTGGGAACTGCTAGGACAATAGTGTATCTGAAGCAAGAACAGTTTAAGGGAGCACAAGATGAAGTTGAATACGAGCACACAGACCAGATCAAGGAAGATCTTGCAAACTTTTGTAAAGAAGTTTGATGTGTTTTTTTTTTCTAAGTTCAGTAGAATCTATTTAAACATGAAGATCACATAATCTTTTTTTATGTTTTAAAATATCCTTCAGCTGCTCAGTGAAGAGAGGAAAGAAAAGGAAAAAAGAACAGTCATAAAGTGATATTAGTGATTCAGGATTAAAGGCAATGTAGTTTGGGTTAGAGAAATGATACTTAAGATAGAGGAGAGTTGAATACATTTGAAATAATTTTGGTGTAGAAGAAATGTGGGCTTAACATTTAAGCTTATAATCACATATCACACGATGTGCCTCTGATGATGGAGCAGGTAAATTAGAGAGTTTATGAGTCATCACAAGATGACTCCAAGAGTTGTGGGTTTTGCTACTAGGTGAATTGTAATACCATTTACTCTGATGGCAATGCTGGATGAGGAACAGATTGGAAAAAGGGAAATCAAAATTTCTAGCACGGGCTAGAGGTAACTAGGAAGCATCCAAGTAGAGTTGTCAAGTAGGCAGATAGTGAGTTTGGAGAATCCAGGAAGGGTCTGCAATGGAATTATTAACTTAAAATCGTTGGTATCAAACCTTAAATATCTCACAATTTAATTTGTCAATTATATCTCAATAGAGCTGAAAAAAATGCAAAAAAATCACTAGTACTTAATTTTTATAATCATAGATACAAATAAGTTACTAGAGGATAAAATATCTAGAAAGATATAGTACCCAGGATGCATCCTTAAACCTTGAAAAAGGATAGAAGGGCAAGAATTCAGCATAAAATGCTAAAATGTTAAAATCTGTGAGTTCAGAAATTGAATCGGGTATTGTCTTAGACGCCAAGAGGAAGAACAATATTTCAATAGCAGTCAATAAATCTAAAGAAGCTTGTTATTTGAAGACAGAATAGAGTGGAAGAGTGTCCCTTATTCACTCGTTCCTTAGAGAATAATGAACTTAAAATCTACTCTGTGCTAGAAATTCTTCAGGCACCAGAGAAACAGCAGTGAAGTAATGTAACAGTGGGCAAACATTTCTGCAATTATGGAGATTATATTCTGGAGAAAGGAGAAAGATAAGAAACAAGAAAAATATGAAATATGTAAAACATATGGCATGTGAGATAGTGTTAAGTTCTAAGAAGAAAAATAAAGGGGAGGTGTTAAGAATTCTTGGAAAGAGTTTGCCAAATTCGGGTAGTTTTGACCTTTACATTTGGAAACGTGAGGATTATTTGTAACTTGAAAGAGTGTAGAGAGAGACACTCATGATGAAAGTCTGATTGCAAAAGATTGAAGACTGACACAAAGAAGAACAAGTAGAGATGTAAGAGTAGAAAATTCTTCTAGGAACTCTTGTGTGAATAGGAAATGAGATGGGGCTATACACGGAAAGAAATGTGGGGTCAAGGAGGATTTATTGATTTATGCAGTATACGTATTTACTTAAAATACCATGTTTGCTTGCTGAGATGTGTGATCTAGCAGAGATTGACAATTCAGGAAAATATGCCAATGAACAATAAAATATATAAAGGAAATTATAGAATAAGCAAGAGGCAGGACACTTAACCTCTTTGACAGATAAGAATGGGAAAAATGAGTGAGAATATACTAGTTTATAATATGATAGCAAACAGATGAGGTAGTAAAGTCATTTGAGAGTGTTGATTAAAAAAAAAAAAGAGGTCTTAAGTATTTGCCAAAGAATGGTACAATTCAATAAAGGTTAAAATTGCCAATTGAATACAATGGAAGAAGAAGAATCAGAAATGTTGAGATTATTTTCAAATGAGTGATTACAAAAATGAACCTTGAGATAGAACCTAAGGAAAAAAAATAAGATATTATGTATAAGAGAGGACCACTGAATAAAATATCTTGATGAGGTCAAATATTTAAGGCAGGAGTATTCAAGGGACACTGAAGTGGAAGTGCACATCAAGGGAGAGGTGTTTGAAAGTAAGTTTCAATAAAGAACTCCAAAGAAAGGGAATATTAAATCCTTTTGAAAGTAAATGTTCTGGATATTATTTTAAAATATGAATTTAGGTCAATTTTTGTACTGAACTTTCTATTTTTTTTCCTAACCCACTACTTTTCACTTCCACAACTTGAGTAAGGAAGCATTTGGCATCATTTGGCTGGGGGCAAGGTGTCAAAGTGGAAAGTAAAGTAGTCTGTGAGGTTTCCTGATTTTCATTATTAAAAGTTAAAGATCTAAGATTGAATATTTGTTGAGGAGGTAAAAAAGAGAAAATGCAAGGATGAAGGTGAGTATTCTGTATGAAGGTCTAAAGGTGAGGGATTTCTTCAAGCAGACCAGGACTTTGTGCTGCTCACATCCCCTAATACAGTAGAAAGATGCAAGGTGATGAGCGAAGGCGCATGGGAACACAAGCAAAGATGCAAGAGCACCTGCCTGTCCACAAAGCAACAAACAGAAGCACATTGGCACATGGGCAGAGATGCAGATTTCCTGTATTTTTTTACATGAAACAATATTCTTGGACCATACTACACAGAAGGGTGCAGTTGGGACTGAAAAATAGAAACTTAAAGAAGAAACTTATCAGTCTTACATAGAATAAGGACTTAGAAGTCAAGTTAGTTTGACTCAGAAAAAAAGAAATACAACAATATTTGCATACTTTATTTTATGAATTAATATCAAATTTTCTTCATAAACACAGTTACTCCTCCTCCTCTGCCCCACTCTACTAGAAGCTAGGTTATCTGGATATAGGTTGCTCTTCATCTCAGAACACATTCTTCACATGCATACAGAAATTTATAGAGAAAGTCATGGGAAACCAAAGGAAATTTTACTCCTTTTCCTTTTCAGAAGGGCACTTAGAAAGAATGGTCATTTCACTGTTGATAGGAACAAATGAAACCATTAGAGCACAACTGGGAAAAAGAGTTTTAAGGAAGTAGTTCTCTAGGGAACATGAAACTATAAAAGATGCTATTTTTGCTCTCTCAAAACTTGGGCGAAGAATGTGAAAACAAAATGTCCTCAAAAATCAAAACCAAGAATTATGCAAAAGAAACTTAACTCATCAGAACACAGCAGGATCATCATATGCTATTGTAGGAAAGAATCCATTTCAGAGGGAGAAGGACAAACTTAGAAATGCCCCCACCACTGGATTGTCAGGAAAGCTTTGGTTTGTAAATGTACTGAGATACTTAGCCTAGAGAAATCTTTTTTTTTAATAATAAATTTATTTTTTATTGGTGTTCAATTTGCCAACATACAGAAATCTTAAATGGGGCCATAGTATAGGAACCAGTCACTCTTGATAGTATGCTGAACTTTGAATGTTTCAGTATTCAAGCAGAAGTTAGATGATCACCCATCTGTGAGTTAGGACAAGGTGAATTTTAAGGTCCTGATAAATGCTGAAAATCTATATAAAATATAGAAATGCCCACAGAATATAATTGTGGGATGGAAGGCAATTTGCACAGTGTGGATGGAAAGGAACACTTGTTTATGTGTATATTTCATTATTATTCATCTTTCTTCTTGTTAAAACCTCTTGGAATTAAGAATTTTTGTCATTCCTAAATTTGCAAAATGATATGTTTATAGAATAGAGTATATTAAATGCTATTTGAAATAGCATGTACCTATGAAACATAGTAAACACTATTTCCCCATAATGTAATTTATGTGGAAAAAGTGGATAATAGTTAATAAGTGGATAGTTAAATAGTTTTAAATAGTTAAAAAGTGGATAAGGGAGTTAATAAAGATTAAGTGACTGCATATTTCATTTTGTTACATTATTAGAAAATTAAGATATCACCTTCTTTTATCTGGTCAGTGAAGAGCTGTCAATATATTCCATTTCATAACTCCTCTTAGAAAAGAGTAAAAGCAAGCAATTATACAAGGGCATGACTATCAGAAGCCAGGAATCATGGGTGCTGTTTTACATACTACATACTACCAGCCCCCACAGTTAGAAACTGTATAGTAGTTATGTGAGCCTAATAAGAAAGGACTTGATATTACTGAGGCCATGGAATAAAAAAGGATGAGATTAATAGGAATTATTAATACTGTCTTTGATTTTACCAGTCACTGTGTTATATGCTTAAGTATATTATCTTAATTCTCAAAATGATCCCATAATTCAATAACTTTATTAACATAATTAGGGAGAAAAATACACCAAAGCAGTGTTGGTGATTGGACTACATTACCCCTTCTTTATAATATGAATATACATCCATCCACACTCTTTGATTTGGCACTTTTCAAAGACTCCCAATAGAGAGTTGAATTATATTTCCACATCCACTGATTTGGGGGGGCTGCTTTATGATTTTTGTTAAGTCATAATTTAAATTTCTTTTAGGTGCACCTGGATGGCTCAGTGGTTGAGCATCTGCCTTTGGCTCAGGGCGTGGTCCTGGGGTGCTGGGATTGAGTCCTGCATTGGGCTCCCTGTGGGGATTCTGCTTCTCCCTCTGCCTATGTCTCTGCTTCTCTCTCTGTGTCTCTCATAAATAAATAAATTTTTAAAAGTCCTAAAAAATTTTTCTTTTAAATCATAAATATGATTTCTTTTAACCAGCAATATATGAGAGGGAGCAATAGTGTGCCAATTCCAAACAGAGGCTTTAAGCAGCATCACATATTTTTTTCTTGATCCTCTTGAACTCCAGCTCTCAGCCTGAGTTCCAGAAAGAGATGTGTATTAAGTGGACCTGCATGCAATATAGGTGCTGGAGTCAAGCACAGTTGAACCCCTACTGAGCAGAGCAGGGCCATATCCACAGCCAACCTGTAAACTAAGATTTGTGTTTCCGAGCCACTGAGATTTGGGGGTCATTTACTGCAGAAGAAGAAGTTGATGAATACAGCAGTGGGCAACTCAGCCAGTTACAGAACTAGTAAGTAAAAATTTGACCTTTGGCTGTCTGACTCCAGAGTCACTGCTTGAAAATACAGTTTTTTTTTTTGTTTTGTTTTGTTTTGTTTCGTTTTGTTTCTAGTGTCAGTAAAAATGAAATCTGGATGTCATTTATTTAAACAGTTTTCATTTATTTGGTCAGCACTCAAGTGCATATTGAGAACCTAAAATGTGCCCAGCTCCATGCAATTCTAAAAAAAAAATGTAGAAGTGAATAAATTATCATCCCTACACTCAGCAAGTCAAACAAAAAACAATGCTGAATTATCCTTTTTTACTGTATTAACTCCTCTTTTTTCTTCCAACTTTTTATTTAAAGTTGTTAGTTAACATAGAGTATAATATTAATTTCCAGTGTAGAATTTAGTGATCAAGTCTTAAATATAGAACTATACAGGTATCTGAAACTATACTGGTATTACCCCACTGTACTTGGAATTAAGTCCACAGAGGAAAGTGAAGATTAATTAGAAATGATTTATCACTTAAATTTTTAAAAAATAAAATTTAGATTTTCCTGGATTTGAGGGTTGACATGATAGCAGACCAAGTGTCCTAAGTAAGAATATATAACATTTAGTTTATTGCTTAATGGTGTCATGAATTTATTGAGCTATATAAAATTTATTTCATCTATACACTCATTTTATAAATGAGAAGTGTTAGATGAAAATTGATAAGTATTGTAAATTGAAGTTAATCAGTGGCATAACTTAGAATCTGACTTCTAGTCTCATCTGAAAGACTATATGCTTATCAACTCTTCTGTGATGCCTCCTTATAACAGGGACTCAAGGAGCAGTAACAACTTCTTAATTATATAGACATGTCCCCAAAAGCCCCAAGGATTAGTGAAGTGGGAAAGCCTGGTACTTTTGTATGGAATCATCAGAAACTAGAATACCTTCTCTTTTCCATTATGTAAGACAATCAACATAACTTCAACAGGGTAATTTCACAGTAATACCTGGTAATGTAGCCAGAGCCTAATAGTTGACAGATTCTAGGGGGAATAAAGCTCTTAAAATACTGTGCAGGATTTCTGCATTGCTTGGTAAGTATTACAATCATCAATAACTGTAATAATTAATTACTTATTATTAATAGTAATAATTATTAGTATTAATAGTAGTAGTAATTATTACTATTAATAATAATAATTAGAAATATACTATATGAAACCTGGGGCCTAGTAAAACAACTTTCTAGTAAATTAGCTTACCTCTTGATGCAAGTGTGCATATAGATGTGTATATTCTTGATTTAAATTTAATCTGGCAGGGATTTTACTATTTGTTTGTTCACATAAGGCATGCATTATAGAGGATTCCTAACTATGTGCCCGATTGATTGTGACTTAGAAAAAAACAAAAATTTTTTTGTTTTGTTTTTGCAAAGATACCATGCATAATTATCTAAGAAGGAAAGCCTTCCTTCTAAATATACAGATATATAGGATAGAATAAATATTTTAAAGCAATCAATATGATACTAATACACAAAATCCACATGAAAACACATGCACACCTGTCTTGGTGAAAACAAAATCAAGGATTACAAAAATGAACTCTTCCCAAATTCAAATATTAATGCTGGTGATTGATGTGATGAGTTGTTTGAGAGAGCTAAGAATTTGGGGTAAACTGTCTAAATCAGAATGACATTCCTTAAAGTAAATGTTAATTATGTGATGATTTGCTTTCCCATTAATTTTTTTCCCTTGTCAGGTTTAACAAAAAAACTGTAATAGGCATTAAGATATCTTATAAATCAAAAATTCTGAACAATTATTAAAAAATTAAAATATCCTTTATATTTGCTTTATCCAAAATCAATAAGCATTAGTATATACTTTTTCATATCTTTAAAATATAATGGAAATTCATTCATTTTGTTTACTACTTTTTTTTTATACAGATTTTATTTATTTATTGAGACAGAGAGAGAGAGAGAGAGAGAGAGACAGAGAGAGAGAGAGGCAGAGACACAGGCAGAAGGAGAAGCAGGCACCATGTAGAGAGCCTGACGTGGGACTCGATCCCAGTTCTCCAGGATCACACCCTGGGCTGGAGGCGGCGCTAAACCGCTGCACCACCGGGGCTGCCCTGTCTACTACTTTTAAATATTTCTTTCATAACTTCCCTGAATGTCCTATGCTCATTTTTTTAAAAAAAATTTGTCTTCAGACAAGGGGCTTTGTTTTCTAGGAAAATTAATAAAATTTAAAATTTAAATAAAAATTCAGAATTATGTCCTGAATTAATTTACATGTACTTACGTGTAAATTTTCTCAAGCAAATTCTGAGAAAACTTTACATGTAAACAGGATCTAAGTAATTTTTAATATAACACCTTAATATTTTTTCTTGTCTAAAAGATGTCTGTTCTATTGTTTCTTTCAAGTCTTTAAGAAAAAAAATGCAAGTCTTACACTCTGGATCAGGCATTAAAATTGTAAAGGGACATATTACTTCTAAATAGGATCAATCCACATTATTTATGGTGGAAATACATAAATGAAATGCAGAATGTTGAAACTTTATGAGACAAGATTTAGGACTTCAAAAGGAAATATTTTAGTATCAGAAAATGCAGTATCAAATAAGCATAGAGAACAAATTATAACAAAATCTATTTATGTTAGAATCTTTATTGGGTTCTCAAACAAATAGTTGCATTTTCTTTGAAGCTTAGGACATTGCTTTTCAATTAGGTAGAGGAGTTTGTCTTTTGCTTACCTGGGTTTAAAAGAAAGCAATAAAATATGTGCTTAAAAATCATCTCTCTTCCTTTTTCTTTTTCCTTAAAGAAAGAGAAAGCCTTTAAAATGTCCCCTCAGATTATTGATTTTGTTAACAATTGGCTAGGATCTGATTATATCTCATAAGCATTTTAGTTAAGTTTTAACTTATTTTATTTCATTTATTTATTTATGTATTTGTTTCCTCATTTTAGTTAAGTTTTAGATGAGTGACCAGGTAATAGCTGGACTAGCAATTTTTTTTCCTTCTTAATTATGTCTAAAGCAATGATTTTAAAAATAGTCTGGACTATTAGAGAAATTCATACTTCAAAGTAGAAAATTGAAGTCATTATCTGGTTCTCTAATCTTTCTCTAAAATCAGGTTTATATATAATGTTAATCTGAACCTGAGGCCTAGTAAAACAACTTTCTAGTAAATTAGCTTACCTCTTGATGCCAGTGTGTATATAGATGTGTATACCCTTGATTTAAATTTAATCTGGCAGGGATTTTACTATTTGTTTGTTCACATAAGGCATGCATTATAGAGGATTCCTTACTATGTTTCCGATTGGTCGTGACTTAGAAAAAAACGAAATTGTTTTTTGTTTTGTTTTTGCAAAGATGCCATGCATAATTATCTAGATAGCTCTATGAATTCCTTGGCAATTCTTCAGTCTTTACATTTTGTATGGAAAATGGAGATATGACTTTGTTCTTAGATTTCAAGTGAAATTTCTTATCTTTCAATGGCTTTCTTATCTGAGTCTTCCATCTATTATGCTTTGCCCTTATAGTTATCTTCATTTAATTTATTCCTTCAGACAAGTTCTCTTTACAGGGATATTCCCTCCCACAAGTTTATGTAGCTTCAATTGTTTATAGTACTAACATTTACTTTTCTTAATTTATTCACTAATTTAGAAATTTTTTTATAGTGTGTTGGTAGTATCTAATCCTTTCTGCGTAATTTTTATTTCTCCTACATATGAATATAGTGGAATGTGATGCTTTTTAAAAAGTGTATTTGTTCATCAAATATTTTAATTAGCATTTATTATATGTGTTCATCTAAACAGTGGTAGATATAAATATTTTTAAAATAAACATCTAGATACATCTGTATGATATATTTCTTACATTGTGACTACATCTTCTTTTACCACTTTATTTGACAAAAATTTTGTAATATTTTCTACAGGAAGATAGGAAAGATAATTCACTCCTTTAATAAGATTGTTCAGTATTTAAAAATCATCAATAGTTTAGAAAAGTGTATTTATTTTTCAACTTATATCAGAAGCTAAATAACTTCTTTGGAGTCTCATATGATTAAAAATGATAATCTACATCAGATGTTTGCAAATATTTTTTGTAAAGGGATAGATAGTAAATATTTTAGACTTTGTGGTCCATATGGTCTCTGTTACAACTACTAAATTCTGTCCTTGTGGTACAAACATGACCATAGACAATACTTAAATTAATGAATGTGGCTGTGTTCCACTAAAATTTTATTTATAAAAACAGGCAAGAGGCCAGATTTTTCCCTGGGGCCAAATTTTGCTAACTGCTGATATATATTAATTAGTTCTCCATGGTAATCTATTTTATAAAACATATACATTACTTGCATAGTCAACAAAACCACTAAGCTATTTAACTAGATAAAAAATTATGATAATTTTTCTACTAACTATTCTGCTGAGTTTCCAGGCTGCTCTTGATTCTTGGTGCAGTGGTTTATAAGAAGGACCTGGAGATAAAAAGTCTGGATTTAAGTCCCAGAACTATAACTTTATCAAGAATACGGTATCAGACTTCTATTTATACACTTTAAACTGCAATTGTCTTCATCTCCCCAGTGACAACAATAAAAATATGTACCATGCAGTATTTTTTAAGAGATATTTCACATAAGTAGTAAAGAGTGCTAAATTCAGAGTTTGGGGAATAATAGGCACCTTATTAACATAAATGAATGTTTTTGTAGAGATATTAGCTTCTCTAGCTTCCTTAGGGAATAATGACCATAATGTGTTATTCACAAGAGTGCAGAGAGATTAAAAAGTATGAGAAAAATCTTTCTGAAGGTGAAGAACAGAATTGATGCCAGGATTTTTTCTGATACCAGTGATTGAAAACTGAAGAATGCTAGGAGGAAAAGTTTTCAACATATCAAGTTCCAAACACCTATTTTATATTCTAAAGAAGCAAGATATTAGTACATTTTTCTCATAAATTCTGATTATTATTTTTTTCCCTATCTAATCTTTGTTAGAAACATGTTTGCATAAAAAGAAAACAGCAAAGGTCACATTACTGAAATATCATTTCACAATAACCAGTGATTGCATGGAATTAAACTCACTAGTGAGCAGAAATTACAAATAGCGACTAGGAAATGAATGTGTATTTGAATAATCCCTAAATGTTCTCAGTGAACAGGTTGGATGATTTTATATTCATAGGGATGTGATGAAGATTTAGATTATCTTTCCTTTTAAAATTATTTTACTTCAGTAGCCTTCATACCACTGGAGTAGAAAACAATCATCAAAACATCGTTGGCACTCATGCCATTCAATATACTGGAAAAGAGTTTCTGTCAAAGCAATATGTGGCACAACGTTGGTGCTTTTCCTTATGGTGAATATAACACGAAACCCTGATGATGTGTTCTGTTAGGAAAGTGAAACTGCCAACAGCAGATCAATACTGGGAATGGATATCAGTGCTGAAGTATTCACTAATGGCTTTTGTAGGTCTCATGGCAGTTGAAGGAGAGCAAATTGTGTCTTAATAAGACTTACAGGTCGGTAATGACAGGGAAATATAGAACATAATGTAGAGAGTCTCCAAGTCATTTTTATCATTTTTATCATGGAACTCAGTCACTAAAATTTCATAGGATTGATGCTTTCTTAGAGTCTAACAAATCTTGTTTAATGTCCACTATGTCACCACATGACAAGATAAAAACTGATTATAATAATTTAATTGTTTTAAAATTTGATTTGGCAATAAAGTCTCTGCAATGCACAACTCCAGGGAACACCTCCACACTGGAGTACATATAAGTGCTATCCATTATGAAACTAAGGGCAAATTTTCCAGACCTCCATATATTCTCTCCAACTATCAGTGTCCTTAGATAAACATGTTTGGCTGCAGGATTAAGGAGCCTCAATTACATGCTGCTTATATGTGATTTGGATCCAATTTCATAAAAAACGAGTGCAAAGCTGGTAAGACACCCTCACAATCATCAGAGACCAACATTTTTTTCATCTTACTGTTTTGCCTTCCCTAACATATGACATTGACGTTATGATCCAAGGTAGCTGCTCAAGCTTCAGACTCTTGACCACATTCCAGAAAGCAGGAAGAAAAATTTTGGAGAACCTCTCGCTTTTCTTTTTAACAACATTTTCCAGATATTGTATATAATACTTCTACTTAAATCTCATCAGCAAAAACTTAACCACAAGACCACATAGGTTGCAACTGAACTGGGAAATGTTCTCATTATTCTGGGTGCCCATCCAGAATGTACCTGTGTAAATATTTCCAGTATTAGTAAATTGTAAGACACTTAAAAATACTAAAATATGCTTTGCACATAGTGTACAGTCAAAAATTATAGCAGATATTTATTTTATTGCAGTCATTACATTTTAGGTCATAGTTATGGTATTCATTTTCTAGTATTTTTATAACAAATTATCACAAATTTAGTGGATCAAATATGGATCAAAATAACACAAAGCTGTAGATCTCATTCCTCGATTTATGGTCTCTTCATTTTCAAAGCTGCAATAACAGGCTGAATCCTTATCACTTTCACCTTTACTTCTGCCTCCTTCTTAACCTTTTAAGGTCTCTTGCAATTACATTCAGTCCACAGGGATAATTCAGGAGAAAGTTCTTTTTTAAAGATCTGTGTGAGTCATATCAGAGAAACTATCTTAATCTATCTGCAAATGTAACTCCACTTCCCATGTTGCAGGGATGCACAAGTTTCAGGAATTAGAACATGGACATCATTGGGGGACAATATTTAGTTTATTGCAGTTCTATAAATTTCTCAGTTTTCACATTTTAGAAGTTGAATATATTTTAATCTCAATATATTGCTAAAATACTAAGTGACTAATTAGGAAGAAACCTGGTCATGTTATAGAAATAAGTGACGGAGATAAAACCACCTCACATTCACTTAATCCCAGATTCCATCATGGTTATTATGTTCTGTCTCACTAATTTGGGACAGAAGGATTGGACAAGATTGTCATGGGCAAATAGAAATTTGTCCTACTAATGTTGGTAAGACATTAGGGTTCAAAGCCAATGGCCAAGAAAGAATTCTTGAGACCTCTTTGATGCAAAAAGTGGTTTTATTAAAGCATGGGGACAGGACCTTTTCTAAAGGAATTTTTATATGTTCAAATAGGTTTATAGGATCCTGGAGCCAGGAGTTGGACTACGATTGCCTTTTGCCCTTAGCAAGTTATTAACATTGAGGTAGTTGAGTCCCTAGAAGACTGTCATTCTGCCTTTTTCAAGGACTTGTAAATGGGCTGTGGATAATCAGGAAATTTAATAATTTCTCTTTTGCTTTTGTTTCCCACATCACTACCACCTTTCTAGGCCTTGTCACATTTAGAATACACACAGATTAGATTACTTTTTTTTTTTTTAATGAAGACAAAATATTTCAGTACCTTCATCTTCCCTATGTAGCAGAATCTGATTGCCAAAAATCACTTAAGGTAAGTGTTTTAGTCAGGTTGTCCAGTAATAAAGAACCAATAGTTGGGGGAGTAAAAACTTGACTTACATGGTCATGAAGATTGGCAAATTTGAAAATAGCAGGGCAGGCTGTCAAGAGTTAACGCTGCAGTGTTGAGTCTGAAGGGTTTCTGGAGACAGAATTTCTTCCTCTTTAAGGAACCACAGTCTTTTCTCTTAAGGAGTTAAACTGATCCCATGAGGTCCACCTACATTATGCAGCATAATCTCCTCAAAGTTGATGATTTAAATGTTAATCATCTTTAAAAACTCTTCACAGGACAATGGACTGCTGTTTGACCAAAACCTGTGTATTATAACCTAACTAATTTGATCCATAATATTAATCATCACAGTAAGGGATACTAGGGTATAAAAATGAGTATGCTCATCATAGCACGGAATGATGGAGGCGCCAGAAGTAGATCCAACATGTCCCTCATGGTATAAAGAAATTTTAAAGTATAAAATCTCTGTTACTAAGAACTTTTATTTTCCAAAGGACAGCCGTGAGGGGATAAATAGTTCTTACCAAAAATGCATCTATTCCCTCAGTCATCTAACAGACAATTAAGTTGCCATCCAGAAACTAGGTATATTCTGTAGGTGGTACACAAAAATGAATAATGAGACAAAATGCCTGCTTGCATGGAGCTTACTTTCTAGTAATGCAGTGAGACAATTCACTTCCAGGTTTATCCATCCGAGAGCAAACCTCCAGGATTCAGACATATTCAGATTCATTTCAGCCTTCCTCTCAGTCACACTCCAGGGTATTACTCTAACAGGATCTAAAGCTCCACGTTTTAATGACAGCTCAAGCAATTAACAACTCCTAAAGGGAATTTAAATGTAAACGGCTTATGCAAAGTAAGATCCCTGAAGGGGACTTTAAGCATCTAACCCCTAAGGAACAACTGATGTGAGCAAGTACCAGTAGAAGTAGTTTACCCTTAATAAATATTTATTCAAACTAATCCCCTCAAGCGATTCTAAAGTCTGGATACCATACTAGGCACTCACACTCACAGGCTCACACGCATATATACACATAAATGGATATCTTAGATTCTCTTCAAATAAAATGGGAAGAACAGTATGAAAAATAAGCAAACACTTAGAACTTCAACTCCCGGCCTATTAAAAACATGCATAACAAGGTAGTCCTCCAAATTTACTTTTAAATGGTTAAGTGTAGATTTTTAAACACACACACGCACTCACATTTTTTTACCTTACACATAACCACGCAGAGTATTCTCCTTTCCAAAGTATAAATTTGACTTGATCAGCAAGTGCTCAATCCTTGCTTCAGTTCATTGGAAGTTTGGATAAAAACTAGATAAAAGCATTAATTCATCCCAAGTGTTGTATGGGATTTAACATCCAAATGTGAATTGATAATGTGATGTGATTATGCAAGTAAGTGTTAGAAAATAAAATTGGTGGTGGCTATCTATTCCTTAGTTTTCGTTTTGTTTTGTTTTTAAGATTTTTTTTTTTTTTTTTTTTTTTTTGTTCATGAGAGACACAGAGAGAGGCAGAAGGAGGAGCAGGCTCCCTGTGGGGAGCCTGATGCAGGACTTGATCACAGGACCTCAGGGATCACACCCTGAGCTAAAGGCAGATGTTCAACCACTGAGCAACCCAGGTGCCCTTCATTAGTTTTTTTTTTTTTTTTTTTTTTTCAGAATGGAAATGGAAGATAGAAGATTGAAGAGACACACAGACTCAAAGGGAGAAATTAAGCACAGATAGGATTTCTACAAAGAATGTATTTTCAATTTGATATTTGAGTATAGAATTGGAATAAATCCTGAGAGTTCATTTCATTTATACATTTTGTATACATGAAATAACATCATAATGAACAAAAATTGGCCCTTAGAAAATCATTAACTTTAATTTGGTATTAGAAATATAAAAGACTAAAAAGCAATTGTATTAGAATTAACAGCTACAATTCAAAAATGCTTATTAAATCATTAATTTTCACAAGGCAATCTATCAATTTGAAAGATAATAGCACTGGATTGCTATTTGTTGAATGCCTAATCAGAAAAACTTGAGTTTTCATATTTTATTAATTTTAACTTTGAATGTTTTTAATTCTTGTCCCCATTTTAGAAGAACACATATGGAAATTCAAAGATAAGAGATCATACACTTTGGTACTAATAGAAACCAAGATTAATTCTCCGAAGTCTGCACTTCACACAATATCAAAATTTATGGAACATATTGGTATATAGTCTCCTACCTATAGAGAATAGGACTTGAACTAAATAATGAATATGGGAATCCTTCCATATATAGGGCCCTTGAGCAGATATAATAAAAACCAAATTGCTTGAGTTGGTTATGTTTAAGAGTTTTAAAAAGAGGTTTAAATATTATTTTCATCATTTCTAGAATATCTTTATTCTCTGGGCTCCATTTCTCTGCATTGCCACAGCAATACCCACCTTATTCTAGTAACCTTTGGAAAAACACCATATAAAATGTTGCTATTCCATTCTTCTCCTATGACTTTTTTTGCCCTGTGACTTCCAAAAGCACAATCTGAAATAATGGACACTGATCAGAAATCACTAGAAGGTCAGATATCACTCTAAATACCTATTTCTTTTTTTAGGAATATACTCGTTTAAGAGATACATTTAGAAGGCAATACTCCTAATTTGAGGATTAAGCTAGGAGAATGTAGCCAGAGGAAAAGTAGAAAGGATTTTCCTTTCCTCTTAACCATAGAAACACAAGTACCTGTTTCACCCTTGTACTGGACATGTTTGTAGTTATCACATGAAGAATTAATTCTTGGGGCTTGGGGGTGGCTCACTTGGTTAAGGATCCAACTATTGGTTTCAGCTCAGGTCATTATCTCAGGATGATGAAGCCCCATGTTGGTCTCTACACTCAGTATGGAGTTTGCTTGAGAGTCTCTCTCTCTCTCTCTCTCTCTCTCTCTTTCTCAAATAAATAAATAAAATCTTTTAAAAAAAAGAGACAGAATCAATTCTTGTTGAGTTTAGCTGCTGAGGGAGAGGGCAGGGCCTAATAATAGATTTATAAAAGTGTTTAAAGTTGTCCTTCAATTAGCAAATTCTTGAGTTCTAATGTAGTTATGTCGTCTATTAGGTTTTTAATTTTTTTTCAAGATTTTTTTTTAAATTTTATTTATTTATTCATGAGAGACACAGACAGAGGGAGAAGCAGGGAACCTGATGTGGGACTCGATCCCAGGACCAGGATCATGCCCTGAGCCAAAAGCAGACGCTCAACTGCTGAGCCACCCAGGCATCCCTTTTTTCAAGATTTTATTTATTTATTCGTGAGAGATACACACACAGAGAGAGAGACAGAGACACAGGCAGACGCAAGCTCCTTGCAGAGAGTCTAATGTGGGACTCTGTCCCAGATCCCAGGATCATGCCCTGAGCTGAAGGCAGACGCTCAACCACTGAGCCACCCAGGCGTTCTTGTAATCATTAGGTTTTAAGCCAGCCTTCCCTTTTAGTCTCTTGCCATTTTAACATTATTCAGTATATATTCAATTCTCTGCACCTTACAAATTATTATTTATGTGCTCATGTATATAAGCATGTGCATATGTCTATATGTGTGTACATGCATGCATATATCTGTGTGCATATACACAACCACACAAGTATGCACTTGCAACATATTACATATGATTGTATGTTTATACATGCATGTGTATGTGTATATATATATACATACATTTTCTTAATTATTAAGAATGTCTTAGATGCTTGTAATAATAAAAGTGCAGCACATTTTCTTTAAGATTTTATTTGTTTGAGAGACAGAGAGAGAGAGAGCATGCACAGGGGGAGGACAAAGAGGGAGAAGCAGACTCCCTGCTGAGCAGGGAGCCAGACACAGGGCTCAATGTCAGGACCCAGGGATCATGACCGGAGCCAAGATGCTTAACCGAGTAAGCCACTTAGAAACCCCCAAAGTGTGGCACATTTATAATATTGAAATGATGTCACCTAATTCTCTAAATTTCCTATGTTGTTTTAAGAATAACTTTTCCTTAGTTAAAATAACCAATTTTGTTTTAGTTTACTGGAAGCAGTCATGTGTTAATGAAAAATGTGTTAGGATGAGGACTTCCATCAGTCTATTACAATTTGGCCTGATTTGGCAACCTCATTTAGGTAATCTGGTCAGTGACCTAGAATATAATTTTATCATCATACTTATATGATATGTAGTTCAAAAATTCCAGTAACTTAATTCTGTACTATACTATATTTTTACAATTGTACATTATATACTTCATTTATTTTCTTGGTAGGTTTCTCCATTTATTCTAACCTTTCTCAAAGGCTTTTAATATCTGTACTAAAGTTAGTTTTCAATTAAGGAAGACTGACATCTAATTTATTAAATAAAATTTTATTTCTTCTCCTCCCACTCTGCTCTCCCTAAAACATGTGGGCTCCTCATCAATCAGATGAATGCATCAACTTTCTACTTGGCTATAAGATAGATAAGACTTTCAAGTGAGTTTCATATGATCCTTTCAAAAAGTTTCGTTATCCTTTCAAGAAGTTCCACAAAACACCTAGAAAATCATGCCTTCTCAGCTCTATTTCTTGAAGTATAGATATTGTATAATGTCGATTGCTATTGATTAAAAAAAGAAGAAGAAACAAAATCCAGACACTTCCAATTTATTTTTTTAAAGAACTCTTAAAAGGAGAATGAAATAAGATAAAGTATGTGCATTTTTTACCAGTATTTCACATGTGTGAAAGATCTATAATTCACAAACGCCACAATTTTAAGTGAGTTATATGCAGGTGCATTCCATGATTGAAGTAAGGCAGAAAGCTCTCCGCATTGTGAAAGGATTTATTTTTGTCCTCTACACTTTAACTCTGTTTCAATTCATTTTCAACTATATTTTCCTGGAGTTATTTACTTATTGATTTGGACTGAGTGTTTTGTTGGCAGGATGAACTGTACGAGGAAAGAGAATTCATACACTGTACCAGAATTTGGCACAATATTTTTCTCTTTTGTATTGCTAACAGAATATAACATTGGATCAGAACTTGACTCCTAGTGGAATTAAAATAATAAGACTAGAGCTCTAGTCATAAACCCAATGACATATAAACCACCGCATTACATAAGTTTGTTGATTTTAAAGAACAAAACATTATAACCCAGCCACTCTTCCCATCCCCTGGTGCTTTATCAGAACTTCTATCGTAAACACATGTTTTTTTATTTGTCACTTTCTAGATGTAATCAGTTCTATGCTTTTGACAGTTAGCTCATATTCTTTTTAATACCTCATTGATTAGAGCACTTTTTCATCATTTCTTCCTGTTTCATTTTGTTCTCTGAATTTTCTATTTAGGACCCAAGCTTTTAATTTATGGATTTCAATATTTCATGTTGTGCCCTTAAGAATATAGCTGACAAAGCAGATGGAAGGATATTGGACATCTAGGAGGACAGATGTATTCAGTAGAATGCCCAGGATGACCACAAGCAACTAATTAGATCTCCTGTGGGGAATGTTATGCCCTTGAAATACTTTTGTACCCTTGTTGTTTTAAAATCTTTAGAATAGAACTCTGACCCTTATTGTGAGAGCTAACTTTGAATATATATTCTCTGCTTTTGAGAGTGCATTTTGCAGAATGGGAGATAAATACATAGGTCAAATTGAGAAGGATTTAATATCATGGCTAAGGGTGAACTTTTAATTTATTTTAGTTTATCCTCACTTAATCAATTCAGGTCTATATGACAGCCTAAAGCATTAACTTTTTGAAGGCTGAATGTGCCATCTTGTAATAATGTCTGTTAAATCATGTTGATTGCTAAGGTTTGCAGGTTTTAAAAATGTGTTTACTCTTTTTATGAAAGATTTGTTTTGTCTTTCTATGTTACTTGAATCTCAAAGCAAATTAAAAATAAAAATAAAATTAACATTTCTATTCTATTGCTACATGTGAATTTAAATTTTACCCTCTGTCATTGGAAGGCAAAGAAAAGGAACACAATGAAAGACAAGGCGTGGGGCAGGGTGAAACCATGCTTTCTGATGATTCTTTGGTTCCAGTGGGAAGAGAGCTGAAATTGGCTTATAGATCACTGGTTTATTCTTCCCTGGTTTTCCAGTGAGATAAATTGCTTCATTTTCATAAAATGTGGAATGAGGTCAGGAATTTTTCCACTATTGAATTTCTATGCATGCATAAGGAAATATCAAGAGTAAGCAATTGATCCCTCCCCTAAAAAATAATGCCTTTCAGATGTCTAAAAGGAGATTCAGTGCAGGTATGAGGATAATAAGGTCTGTCATTGAGAGAAGCATGAGCTAGAGGTAAATAGAAAAAAGCAATGATGATAAAACCACCTGTGAAGATAGCATAGAATGATGCTAAGTTAGGAGAGTGGAAGACATTGGTAACCATAGATAGAATTGATTAGATGGTTTCAAATTTTGGATTTTCTACGTGCACATGGAGGACTCAAAGATGAGGTTCTCATAGACCATTGTTGCCTCTTACTCCCTGTCACTCAGCACTCATACTTAAAGAATTGTCCACTATAGAAATGTATATGGTATGAATGAGTGTATTATGTTAAAGGGTGTTTAATGACAATTTAAAATACAATTAGTGAGTTATCATACCACTACAAAACCTAAATCAAGTGAGAATTAAAGTAAAATGTTAGAAGTCTCCAGGTATTTGCAAAATCTTGATCCAGGGGGGACAAAAATACAAAATTTATTATTGTCCCTGGAGGAAGGGAGAATTCATCCTGTCTCTCTGCCCTTTTTTTTTTTTTTTTTTTCACCCAGCTAGTAGGGAAATAAATGCCCTTATGTGGCTCCCTTAAATTGCTGGATTCTCTAGCAACATACATCATAAAAATAGAAAGGACCAGAAATTGAGTAGTGGGGGAAAGGATCAACTAATACATAAATACAGCCATTATGTTCTACAGAATGATCAATTATGCACAAATATATTAATCTTGAGAAAAGGTTAGCTGTTTTCATTTCAACCACCATAATAGGTAGTATACAGGAAGACTAAACCTTTGAGAGCTGCTTCTTAGGATAGTTGTAATAATTAAATGGATGAAAATTGTATGAAAGACTTAGCACCAGGCCTGGCAGATATTAATCAACTAAACAATGTTATTATTAATATTACAACTTTATGATTATGAATATATGATTGTCTATGCAATCTTAAATAAAAATTCATTTCTATCTTGAAGAGAACTGTTACTAATATAAGTATATGGGTAACCTGCAATAAATAAGAATCTGAGTAAAATTTAGCTCCTTTGGTATCAAGTACGTATTATTGAGGGACAGATATCAAAAGATTCTGTTACATCATTTACTATATTTCCTTTTCTAACAAAACCAAGCCCAATAAATAATCAAGGTAGATTTTTTTCTGATTTATGTTTTACCTTCTTTTAACTTGTGTTACAAGTGAACATATTTTTTATTTAATTTCTTTAAAAAATGACCATTTTTGGTGCTTAGAACCATGAAGCTTTGGGAGCAAAGCCTAAAATCCTTGGGATAGCAATGTTTGTCATAATCTGACTCCAGCCTCTCTCTCTAATTCTGTTTCCTCAAATTCCCAGCTCCAGGACAGCATACATACCTTCAAACATAAATATGGTATGTCCTAGTCATAATGAAATTATTGCATTTCTCTAAACATGATAATTTTTAGAATATTTTCCTGATTTTGTACATTGAGTTCATATTCTCAGGATCGCACATTTTCACTCTTGAGTCCTGAGACTTTTTCTTAACAAAACAATATAATAAAACAACAATAACCACAAAAATTTATAACTTGAAATTATTTCTAATTGAAGGAATCTAGAATTTTGATGGCTTTTTGGGTGATATAAACATACCCCAAGAATCAAAGTTGGCTAGAATTTTAAAAGAACCATGGTATCTGATCATGCCTTTTCTGTAGGCATGACAAATTTTAATTCACTGAAGATTTATTTTTGCTGATTTTTCAATACATATGTATAGAAAGGAGAATATTACATAAGAGAATTTGGAAGTGTGTCAGGATTTGATAATCTGCTCATCAAAATGTAGTTTGTTTTTTCAAATAGAATGCTATATGTAAGACCTTTCCCCCCAATCCCTAGTTTGGACTTTCATGAATTTAATGCAAAACTCTAATTTGCTTTTGTGGCTACTTTTCAATTAAAGGTAAAGAAATTTGTTTTGATCACATATAATTTACTAAGCATGACTTAAATGACTATTATTTTGAAAATTAGTTTTTCTTATATTTATTTTATTTTTTTCTGAGTTTTGGATTATAGATAAATGTTATTCTTCTAATACTGGAAATTAAACCTTAGAAATCACAGTATTTTAAGATATTGTAGAAAAACATCCTTGAATAGTATTATATAGTATAGGGCAGGCTTATTATCAGTATAGCTCAGAAAATGATTTCTGTGTATTTCACTTAATAGCTATGATTATTTTTTGGTATAAAGATTAACATAATAATCAGATTTGTGTATTTGCTACAGATAAATAACAGTGTGACTAAGTTTAGCTTTTGCATCAACCTTAAAAAATGTATGCATGTGAAAATGTGATGAGAGTACTAATAAGTACAATTTTAATTATATAAAATTTAGTACTTCTTAACCACCTATGATGATAGTAACCATCATGATAAAAATTTAAGTCATTCCTGTTAATAGTAGTATTTATGCTATTGACTCCCAAATTAGTTTACTTTTTTTTTCACACTGGTCTAATGCTGAAAAAAATATATCGTATTGCACACTTTGGTGATAAATATGTGTATTTTATTTAAAGGATATTTGTTGATATAATTAATTGGATGTGCTCTGATTGTTATATGAGTGCTAGAGCAATGTGATACTACTTGTGAATTCTGTTTCATTTAAACAAAGTGTTTCATTTTGAATTAGGTCGATTTGAGACATACTCATGCATCCATAGTGGCTATGCAGAGCAAATAAGAGTTTTCATGCACTATAAGATTATCTCTGATTATTTCTGCTTGCCATTTTCCCCATTTAACAAGGAGATTTAAAATAAGTGAGACAGTTTTATAATAGCTGATTATACATATATTTTGTGGGTAAAATATGTTACTTAAGAAGGAGAAATAAACATTTTCTAATTTTGCAAAAAAAAACCCCATCAGCTATAAGCACATGTTTTTAATTAGATGACTACTGAGTTGGTTCTAACCAAGATATGCTTAATATTTTATCATATTGATTCAAAGTATACATGTATTTATTCTATAGGTAACAGTTGAGTTGGATTTATGAATGTAGCTCAACTGAGTTATTACAAAAGGCAAAAAATCTTATCATGAAATTAATGACATGAACAGGATATGATGATGATGGTGATTTGTAATGTCTCCAACTAGGTAGCAATGTCTTAATTTAGTATATTCTAAAATGTATAGAGCAAGCTAACAGTGAGTTATTTGACATGCTCTGTTGATCAAAAAATGCATTTAACAAAATTAACACATTATTTAAAATATGTTAGACTTTACAGCTTTCTCTTCCTCTCTTGTTCTGAATATTTTTTACTCTAACACACTTTGTAATGAGATAGTACCCTCAGGACTTGACTATGCCTTTAGATATACAGATAATGTTGCCCGAAAATGGAACAGTTCAGACTTTGCAAATTAAAATACTTTCTTAACTACAGTGTTAAGTAGTTAGTAGACTAAAAATTGAAATCTCTTAATCATGGCAGAAGAGCAAATAGCTTTGGTAGGCAGCACAATGTTATGGAGAGAACAAAGTAAAAGGAATTAGAAGGTGCTGGTTTCAAATAATAAATAGTCTGACATTGGCCAGATTAACTTTTCTAGGATATTGCCATGTTCATAACAGAAGGGGATGCTAGATTATTTTTCAGGGTCCTTCCAACTTTAAATTCTCATTATTTACTATAGACTCCTGTTTTCTATAGTAGCCTGGCATCCCGCACTGAATATGACTTGACTATGGGTGGTTAAAACTAACTTAGTTGTGGCACTGAATAAGTCAATTAGGGAAATTTGGAAAATGACCATATTTTTTCTAACATTTAATATTTTTATAAATGTATCAAAACTAAGTTAACAGTAGTAAATGTCATCAATTTGAACATATTCCTATGTTTTTAGTCCTTTTCCAATTGTATTTACCTTTGAAACTGAATTATATTTAACTCACCAAAGGGAATTGACATCTATTTTTGTACATATAGGGTGTTTTTTTTTTTTTTTCATGGAATCATCATTGATGCTGAGTGCTTATGACTGGCCATATATAACTTCTAAATTCAAGCCCTAAAAATGTCAGTGATGATTTTCATGATCTAGGTACATTTTTTTTTTTCATTTCTAAAAACTTGCAATTAGGTTAAGAGAGTGAGATGGTAAAGGACTAATTTAAGTAGAGCACTTTCCACTGTAGTTTTTTTTCTTTCTTTCTTTCTTTTTTTTTTTTTACTCAAATGAAGTAAAAGAAACAGATGAAAAAAGGAAAAAAAATATATGAGCAGATAATTCCACAAATTAATTACACTTCCAGTACCCTATCATGTGGACATCTTGTAGTTGCTACCTCCAATTCTGACTTTGGCCATAAAGGTAAAATTCTTTGGAGGTAGTTGCTACCTCCAATTCTGACTGCTTGTCCCCTCAAGCATGATTGAGATTTATAATACAAATCCAATGACTAATCTACTTTATTACACAAAATTCCATTAATATTTTGGTAAGGGTCCAAACTTCCCAGAGGAATGCCAATACTAGACATAACAGAAATTTATAAAAAAAAAAACTTATACTTTCTCATATATGTCATTTTTAAATGACTTAGAAGAGCAATAGAATTAATGCCTTTCTCCTCATGTTATCTCTTGTTATTTGGTTTGAGTTGGGAGGGTTTTTTTTTTTTTTTTTTTGAAACAAGCCTGTCAGTGATGGGAAGCACTGATTAATCCATGTATTTGTTCTGGGTTAATTACATAAGGGTTATCTTGTTAATTTGTGATTGACTTTTTAAGTGCAATCAACCTGTTGTTTATTAGCCACAAGACAAATTAATTATGCAGTGATCCTATTTTCATCATATTTCTAAATTGTCTATCAAGAATTAAAGGATTTTGTTGGGTTATTACTTTTGAAACAAATGAGAAGTTTCTGTTCTTCCAATAAAATGCTGCCAGTGTCCACACAGCTGCATATTATGCTCGGCTATTGCTTCCAAAAGTGAGAGGGAGAGATTAAATAAACTTCAGCTTCTTGAAAATTCCAATGCAAGGAAGACTAATACTTCTTTTTGATCTATTTGTTATATTAAATGTAAAATATCTCATGTTCCTCTTTTCTAGGATTTCAGGTTACAGTGCTACCATAGTGATATGAGAAAACAATTTCTTCAACATGACTTTCAAATGATTCCTCTTATTTTCAAACCTAAACCTTTCCTTACTGCTGATAACAACTTGAAGCTTTGTGTTCGAATAAAATAAGCTTTCAGGTCAGGTAGGTTTGAGTATATACTTTTGCACTGCCATTTGCAGGGTAGGTGACTTATGACAAACAGTAACCTCTCAATTTTAATTTCCTCTTTCATAAATAGAGAATTGTGATACTTATCTTCAAACATTAATGTAAAGATTTCATTAGATAATATCAGATAATATTAAGGATCCTTGGGAGTACTGCCACCACTAAATATATGTCCATAAATTTAATATCGCTCTTATTCCTATTGTTAAGTAATATAATTTTTCATCTTGAATTTACTTTGCCATTCTCTTTTAAACAAGCATTCAGATATCTAACAGGCACTCAGGCAGCCCAGCACTACAACCAAACAGGCATCGAGAGACAAAAGCCTCTAAATGAGAAGTCTACAAAGTCCACAGATTAAATTCCATTAAAGAGGCATAAAACCACTCACATGTCATTATGTGCACAATGAGGTAACTGATTAGAAGCAGAGAGGAAGTGCTGATAATGAAAAATGACTGGTAACATAAAAATAAATGACTAGGGAATGGGAAGAACTTAAGAAAGCACGAAGATCTGATTATCTTCAGTGGACAGACAGACAAACCTAAGAGAAGGTAGATGAGGCTATAAACCACAATATACAGCAATGCACACATTTTAGGATAAAAAGCACACACGATAGTTTCAGAGACTTTACTATCTGATTACAACAGAGGGTGTATATTAGCAGCTGGTGACAAATTGCATGGAAGAAATTATGGAAACCTTTTAAACCAGAAGACTTTTATCTTTATGCAATAGAGAGACATTGTAAATTCTAGGTCAGGTAACATGGCAGAAAGCCAGTAGTATTAAATTCTCATAGTGCAATAATTAAGGCCATGCACCAGCATGGTAACGGTGGAAATAGACACCAAGGGATAGGTATGGAAGCTAGCTAGAGAAAGATAGACACGATAGACAATGTTAACCTAGATTACGAAGAAAAGGATATTTCATCATGTTATGGACTGGGAGTTTGAAAACAGTAATATGCAGAAACTAAGAAAACAGAATCTGTACTGGTTTACAGGAGTATAACTAGTTTGGATTGGTAAGATCTTTGGATAAGTTTCAAATAGATATGTTTATCAACTAAATCTTGGAAAATCACAGCTGAATTAATTCATGTATGAAGTTTCCTGAGTACTATATTATGTAAGATAGAAAAACACTGGAAAGAAATACTCAAATGTTATTTTTCTTTCACATTTTCCCTTGATTAAATGTCATTTTTAAATTGAGGTGGTTAACCAGATGAACTGTCTAGGTAGCTGATTAACATTTTAAATATGTTTGGTTCAAATTTAGGAATGATTGGAAGTGAATAAGCTATGATTAGGTATTATTATTTCAAGATTCTCACCAAAATCCTGGTTCTTTTGAGGGGCAGTGATGTTATATGTAAAATATCTGTGACATCCTAAGAGTACTTCTCCAGATGACCTTTTACATTAAATAATCAGAATTTAATATTGAGCCTGAATATCTTGTGCATGAGTGGGTGATATAAATTGATATATATTATAGTGTTTAGATATACAAAATAGACAACATGATTTACATCTCCTAAATGCTCACACAATTCTCACATGCAGAAGCAAATCAATTTATAGCAACTCATGGTGAAATTGATGAGAGCAAAGCAGAGGAGGTAATTGTAAATGTGACTTTGAGTGGATGAGAGGCATCTGGGAAGGCTTTATATTTTATATAATATTCCAGAAAGGCTCACCATGATTTCAAAAATATGTTTCTAGGTAGACAATAAGAGAAAATTCATTTTAGAAATGGAGAAACTAGTTTAAGCCATTTTAGAGAGGGAGAAAGTAGTTTCTAAAATAGAAACAAAAGAATTAATATTCTGAAATTAAAGTGAATTGTCTAATAAAAAATCGGTCTGTATATCTAATAGGAACTGCATTTACTTTCAAGTAATAACAATCAGAAGAAAAAATAGGAACTCAAAATACATTAATTGACTTCCTTTATTTTTTTGTAAAAGAAATCCAGAGATATGTATTCTGGATCTGGTATAACAGCTCCTTGTTGACCAAGGACACATGCCCTGTTCTGTTTTTGCTCCAGCATCCTTAAGCCAGGTTTCCACTTTCAAATTTGCCTAATGATCCTTCTTGATTCTAAACAGGAAAGCAAGAAGAGGTGCAAGGAGTGAAGAGGTGTACAAACAAGTTCTTGCCGTCTTTCTAAGGAGTCTTAGTCAAGATTCCCACACCAGACATGTTGTTTTTAACATATTAGCAAGACTCATACATGGCCTTGTCAACCTGTAAGGTAGACTGGGAAAAATCTTTTAAGGCTGTTTACATTGTTACCTGAATAAAATGAGAGTTCTTTACTAAGGAAAAAAGCAAGAACTTACTTTGGATGGGGAACCAGAACTGTTCACCATGTATTTTCTGGAAATCATGATTAATCCAAGTGACAGATGAAAATATAACATGTGAATGTATGCATGAGTCATTAGATGTGATGGGAGTGAATAGGAAAGCATCATGAAGGGACATAAATGACATTGACTTTCAGTCGGTGATCAATGCATGGTTTTCAATCGGGGGGGGGGGGGGGTCGGTATGATGGTCATCTGACACCATTGTCACCTGATTAGCTCTCCCTTATAGATACAGCAGGGAGTGTAGAAGCTGTGGTTACTCACCACATGATCCTTTGGGCAACTACTGGTAGTAGTAGCTAAAGTTATTCTGCTGAATAACTCGAGGAAGACGGTTATTCAGTGTATTGAGGTTATGCCATAGGACTTATTTAATTCTACTATACAAATAATAATGTTCACATACAAGAATCTTATTTGGAGTTCATTAACAAGACTGCATCAACCACTCAGAGCACACAAAACAAACCTCTGAAAACCTTGGGGAGGGGGTGTTTTCAGGGTCTCTGAAAAAAACTACTGCCTTTTAGTATATTTGTGTGATGTTTATGATGGACCCTATTTGGCACGAGATGTGTTGCACAAACTGAAAATAAACTGACTGTGAGTTATTGTCCTAGGTCCTTGACCATTTTAGTCCTAGCCTTACAGCTCTGACAAAGGTCACACATTAATCAGTCTTTGATGATAAGTATAAACCTTTAAAAAATGTTAATATATATAGCAAGTCCCCTTGTTTAATGTACATCATATACTTCTTAATACTGTCACTTTCAAATGGGATAGAGTTCAATGTGCTGGGTGCTCAAGTGGAAGAAAATGTGTGAAAATGCAGTTTTAGATATTGAAAAATAAGACTTTTTAAAAGGTTGATGCAACAATATAAAGGCAGAGTTGAAAAGACAGTTTTGCTTTGCTGAATATAGAATTCTAAGTTGACAGGTTTGTTTCATTTTGTTTTGTTCTCTTCCTTTTAGCCATTGAAATATATCATCCACTGCCTTTTGGCTTCCAGTTTTCTGATGAGACACAAGCTGATAAATTTATTGAGGACTCCCTTTAAGTGATAAATCATTTCTCTCTTATGGTTTTCAAGATTCTCTGTTTTTGGGTTTTAATAGTTTGGTGATAATGTGTCCCAATGTGAATCTTTGAGTTTATCTTATTTGGAGTTCATTGATTTTCTTTGATTTGTGGACTAATGTATTTCATCAAATTTAGGACTTTTTCAGCCATTATTACTTCAAGTAATCCTTGCCCTTTCTATCTTCTTCGGGGACTTTCATACTGCATATATTTGTTTCAGCGGGGAACTGATTTGAGTTCTAGAAACTCAGAGAGACAAAGGGTTAGAAAAAGCAAGGTGAGTTGAAGAGTCTCAGAGTGAGATGAAAACAAAAACCTATAGATTATTTGAAATACTCTCCCTGGAACCATTGTCCATTCCTTCTTACCTCTCTACCAACTCTGTACAGTGAATTTTGTGAATTCCAGGATGTAACAAATCCCATCACTCACCCTCCACTCCAATACCACTTCCACAGATAGCTAAATAAGCCAAGTAAATACAGGAGATTCTACTCTAAATAAATTATATAAACTGTAGAAAATCATGGAATAGCTTTTGTGGGAGCTGAAGATTTTTGTTCCCTATCTTACAGGGTCTCAAAGCATGATATCTAATCTATGTAAAGGAAAATTGGTTGAATAGTTGATTCCCACCAAAACTTACAAACCTCCAGGAACTTGAGTTGGATTTCTAGGTATCTACCAGGGATCATCAGATAATTGAAAGAGTTGCATGGTCAGTGACTATTGTGATGGCAAGAAAAAGATGTCATTTGCAAAATATGTATCACATAGACAAAGCTTTTCAGATTTGTCATAATCCAAGGATGCTTTTAATTCATGAGTATGATCAAGAAAATCAATAAATTTTTTTAAAGATTTTATTTATTTGTTCATGAGAAACAGAGAGAGAGAGAGAGAGAGAGAGAGAGGCAGAGACACAGGCAGAGGGAGAAGCAGGCTCTGTGCAGGGAGCCTGACGTGGGACTCGATCCTAGGTCTCCAGGATCACACCCTGGGCTGAAGGAGGCGCTAAACTACTGAGCCACCCGGACTGCCCAAAATTCAGTAAAATTAGAAAAGGTCTTCTATTTAGAAGCTCAAAGATGGAAGGTACTAATAAACCATGATGACATCTTTGTTCTTGTATGGATTTTTTTTCTGAAGATTCTATTTATAATTCTTTCTATTACAGTATTTTTTACTGCACTATTTTTCAGTTCTATTTTTTAATTTGTTCATATCATTTTGTGATTAGTTCCTTTTTTTGGGATGACAACCACTTTTCTGAAGTTCCAGGCATTTTCGTTCAATCTGACTGGTTACTTACAAGGACAGCTACTCATCTGCCATCCTAGAATTACTTTTTACTGTTCTTTTAGGTGTTCCCTTAATTTGTAGATTGCTTGTCTCCCTTATTCTCGGTATCTTATCTCTTTTTAACAATGGGGATAAAAATCATTTAAACTCAATTAGGTTTGTAAGAAAGTGTGCATTAGGGGTATACTTTTTGATCTTGCATGTGCTTGAAAAATCCTTGATTTTTTTCCCTCACACTTTAATGATATTTTGGCTGAGTATAGAAATCCTAGTAAAATTAGGCTTTCTCCTATTGTCTTCTCAAATCTTTGCATGGTATGCTTGTTGGTTACTTTTTTAGCACTTTGATTAGTGTAGAAAATAAATTGAATGAATCACTGTGTATGTCTCCTACAGAATGAGCCTCCAACCAGCTTTCATCTGTTTCAGATTTTAGAAACAGTGATAAAAATAAAATGACAGTTAGAAATCCAAATAGCTTAGGATCCAATGCTTCTCAATAGTTGTGTTAATATGCCATTTTAAGAGCTTGAAAATAGACAAATCTGCTTATAGAAACATATAAAGGAGAGCATCTCTGTGGTTATCTTACATTGTGTCAGTAGCTACTATGCAAATAACTCAGCAAACTGTTACTGACCACCTACCTTACACATTGCATTGTGATAAATGCTGTCTGTAGAAGCCTGAAGGAATTATGTCCATCATATGAACAGTATGAACCCCAATTTTACAAAATCACCAGCTTAATTAGTCCTCAGTTTTAAATATTTATCTTCATTTCTTTTTATAAAATGGATGCATCTGACATACTAAGAAGTATTAACGAATTCCTTTCTTCATGACCTCATGTGCACTTTTGCTCCAGCCCGTTCTGCTGTGTGCTCTTATGAGTGAGCTGTGTTTCTCTCTAAGCCACAATATGCCAGTTATAATTGTTTCTATAATTTCATTTAAATTAAATATCTTTAACAAGATGATAATTTTAATTGCAAATAGAATTATCATTGTCATGAAAACTAAGTTGAATACTTTGCAAAACTTTATATTACTGTGAAAGGGTAAAATATTGCTTTCTTACTCAATATTGTGGATAAAAACTAAAATGATAGATGACCCTTTATGTGTATTATTTATGGAAAAAACAAAACACACCATTCTCTAACAAACACACTGCAACCCAAGATCATATACAGTGAATGTACATTTGTATGGTTTAACATAAAATAAGATATATAAATTATTTATGTCATTATTTGTGGTTCCACATTTAACTGACTTTTTGACTAATTGACCAAGTACTGCTTCTGACATTGATAATTAAGATGAATTTTATTGTAATTTACCTAATTAAGTTAGAATACTTTCCTTCCATACATTGATATCACCCTACAAACACTAAATATTTGAACACCTACTGCATTCAACATGATATATTAGGTGTAAGTGGAAGGATGGGCCAAGAACATTAATAATCTAGGATAATATTTGCTTTTGAAAATAGATTTCCATGACCTAAATTTCCCAGTTCCTGCCTATATTTACAATTCACTGGGCTATCAGATAGAGAATGAGACAGGATGCTAGAAGTATTCTCAATATTAAGATATCCAGTTTATTGAAAATAAATCTCTATTTAAGACGAAATACACAACTATAAAACTCAGTTTCTTAAAATATAACACTAAACATACAGTGTCCACAAGCACAGATTTCTAAGCTGCAGGTCACTGTAGCAAGGGGAAGAGAAGCAAGAGGGAGTCAGACATGTTGTGTCTTCCCATTACATCAGGAAGGGAAGATCACATGTATACAATGGAACCCACACACAAGATCTGGAACCCTAGGAGCACACATTGAAATTTATGTCTAGTCTCATTACCTCTGTTTGGTGATGAAACTATCCTTCAGAAGCTGGTGTGCTTTATAAAATGGTTAAACACCTGCTGCAGGTGTCAGTGAAGAGGAGAATCCTGGGGAAGATAATTACATGCCTGGCTACTGTCTCATGCTAACAATAAGACTCAGCAAATCAGCAATAACATGTGTGAGCTACACAATGGCTGCTGCTTCACTTCCCTCACATTTCCCAAGAATCTTCCTTGTAGCCAATTCTAATCTAAGAATAGAAGAAAGCAAATCCAGGAGATTTGTCTCAGCCTAGTCAGGTTGACACATTGTGAAACCCTCACAGGAAGCATTTAGTAAAATGCATCTTGCAAACAAATATTAGTGACTGGAAAACTGAAATGGAGCGACTAAACAAAATATATATATATATATATATATATATATATATATATATATACTGAGAGCTCAAATGTATATAATTTAACCTGAAATTCTGAAATTACACTCTGAAATATTCTTTCTGTGTCAAGAATTTTTGACAGAGCTACTTTTTCTATTTATATACATTTATATTCTGAGCCAGATAAAGTTCAGGGAACTACAAAGTGCAAAAGACAACTAATTTGAAAAGATTGGGTATATAAAAGATTTTTGGAGAAAGGTAATCTAATAAAGACAAAGTATCAGGGTTAAAATAATCTTATCTTTCAACATAAAAACTTAGAATGGAAAAATACTCTGACTTAAATATCCTAAAAGAGTATCTGCTCCTTGAGAGCAGATGAAGTAATTTTTTTATGCTATTAAAAATAGAAAAAAGAAAAACATTTAAAGCCAAATTATCTAAACCTAAATATGCAACATAATAACTGAAGATAATTTTCTGAAAAGTTATAAGGCCATATAAAATATTTTTACTAAAATATCAATGATACAGCATGAACAGTAGATGCATCTAAGGAGCTATTAAATATATGACTACTAAATATTTATGCTATATAATTATAAATAGAAGAATTTTTAAATTTTACTTTAATACTCGGATTTGAGTTTTTTATAAAAAATATTTTTCAAATTTATGTTACAGATATAATGTATAACATATACAATATATGTTACAGATATATGTACAGATATAATATAACATATTATAACATATGTTATATGTTATTAAATATCTTTTATTAAAATAAAAAGATTTTGATACATAGATGATTTCAGATGGTATAATTTTTTTACCATCTATTTTTATTTTCAAAATTGTCCCACTTTGGATTCACAATGTTATTACTGAGGTACGGTATAGATGCCATGAAGTACATGGCAAGTTAGCTCTTCTTTTTAGGTGTATTTAGTTTGCTAGGTCTGCCATAACAAACTAATACAGACTGAGTGACTTAAACAGCAGAAATATATTTCTCACAGTTCTGGAGGTTAGAAGTCCAAGAGCAAAGTGTCAGCAAGTTTGGTTCCTCTAAAGCCTATCTTCTTGGTATAAGATAGCTACTTACTTGCTTCCTTTTCACGTGGTCATCCCTCTGTGCATGTGTACCCCTGGTGCCTCCCTGTGTGTCCAAATTGACTCTTACAAGGATATCAGTGAGATTGGTGGCCCATTCTAACAGCCTTATCTCAATCTCCTCACCTCTAGAAGGGCCCTGTTTCCAAACACAGTTACATCCTGAGGCATGCAGTTAGGACTTCAACCTATGAATTTTTGAGAGTACACAATTCAGCCCATAACAGGAGAAGAGATAGGGTTTTAACTCCTCTCTGTGGGTTGTGGAGAGACTGCAGTGGAAGGATTTGAACTGAGGGAGCAGAGGTGCAGAAAGAAAAAAGATCATTGCAGTCATGGGAAACTTATGTTAGAGTTGGATTATACAAGGTTCTGAATGTATTGCTGAAAAACTTAGAATATTTATGTGCACCAATAAGAGCCACCTCTGGTTTCTGCACAGGAGATAAGAATGTTGAAGTTTGTGGTTTAGGAAGAAACCCTGACGTTTAGAGAATGATAAAATTGGAAGGAGGTAGAGAAATTTGTGGTAAAAGTTAGGGAAGTATTGACATAAATTAGACAAGAAATGATAAAGGCCTCAAGTGGAAAAATAGTTTAATAAACAGAAAGAAGACGAATGATAGCCATTTTGAAAAATTGATATAACTTGTTGAACATGGATATCCTCAAGAAAAACATCAGTCCAAGATTTTAAAACTTGGCAAATTGGAGCAATTATGTCTTTAATGAGTATGGGATTTGGAAACAGTTGGGAAACATGCTTGATACAATTTTTTGGTATATTTAATTTGAGGTTTTGATTAGACACCTGAAAAAATGGCCAAATCGTATCATGGACTCATTAATATAAACAAAACTAATGGAAACAGAAACAGGAAAAATAAGTACATGAATGCATGGAAAATTGTGGTGTCCTATGAAGGGGATAGATGGTTGAGAAGTAGAATGTGATAAAAGGAGAGGTTCAGGGACATCTGGCTGACTCAGTGGTTGAGCATCTGCTTTCAGCTCAGGGCGTGGTCCTGGGGTCTTGGAATCGAGCCCCACATTGGGTTCCCCACGGGGAGCCTGCTTCTCCCTCTGCCTCTCTCCCTCTGTCTCTCTCCCTTTGTCAAAAAAAGGAGAGGTTCAATTTCCAATCTGTTTTGTATCGTTAACCTTTCAAAACACATGCAATCAATAATTATGTATTTTATATACTGGTGTTCTACATTAGATTTTATTAAGACACAGCAAAAAAAGGCTCAAGCTGATATAAACTTTGGGAAATATCTGACATGGAGCAAGAAGAGAGTATGTTAGTGAACAGAATCTTTAGAAATGTTCCACTTGAATTTAACCAAAGGAAGTTTGATCCACCATGGAGATGGTGGAAAACTGGCCGTAGGTGACGCACGGTCAGGAACATCCAGAGCCATAGCATAGCATCCAGGTAGAAAAGAATTTCAAGGAGACAGTGTGCGAGCCGAGTGGAGTATAAGGCAAATGAGTAATGCTATTGTTGTGATAACTTTAATTCTCCTATACTTAAATGAGTCAATCTTAATTTTTCATTAATGGGGATCTATTTTGCATGATACAACTTTGAAAGAGAAGAGATACTCACTCCGTGCCCTTTCTATTTGAAACATATCAATGATACACAAGACTTCTTACTTGTATAAATGTAGTTGATGCTCAGGCACTCTACACTGTATTCACTTAGAAGTATTTTACACATGTATAACGAAATTATTGATTCCCTTGAACTAGTGACTAATCCTGATATAATCAACAAATATCAGTATCTCTTACCCTTATACATCCTGACTGTAGATAATGTAGTTTTATACCACGGCAGTGTTGAGTGATGCTTTCCACATACCTTGAACCACTAATATTTTTCCTAAAATATCAAGATAATTTACTTATTTTGTGAAAATATTAAAAATATAGAAGGTTACATATAATCCACTGATTTCCAACTGGTTGTATAATCTCCTAAGCAAGACCCCTGGCTTTGTCTCCCTTTTATGCTCATGAGGGTAGGATAAAAATGAGGGACTGTCCAGGGCTTTTGCTATTACTGATATTGCTCTCAATGGCCCATATCTACATGCATACTACACTTCAGTATGCTTAGAAACACTTGGAGGATAATAATCAGCGAGGGAAAAAAAATAACAGCAGGAAAGTCATTCCTAATGTGCTATTTTACTGCCACTTGGATATAAATTTGCCCACACAGAGTTTAGCTTCAAATTTTAATGTCCATTATTCACATTCAAAGTCAGCCAGCAATGAATTTTTCCTTTTCATTCCTAGGGCTTGCAGTGAAGGTTAAAGAACTATCATTAATAGGAAATAGAGTTGAATGTTTATTAATGCTCGTCTTTGAAATAGCCACTGATAACGTGGACGCAGCAGGTCTCAAGCAAACTCCACTAACTCACAGTTCCCATTTACACTCCCACCTGGTTCATGGGAATATCAGAAAAAGTTATTTGGAACCTTTTGGCAAGTCAGCAGGTAGAAAAACAAATATTTTGAAACTGTCAGCTTTACCAGGGCCTTTTTAGATTATGCATTATGAAAACCATTCTATCCTCTTGCACTTGTGGAAAATTTCAAAATTTTCCAGCAAAAACATGCCCAGGTAATTCCTGTGGAGTTCTGTTCACTCTTCTGGAAGAACATAGCATGCTGGATATACCAGACATAGTCCACCCATCCCCATGGTCTGTCATTCATGATGTGACAATGGTTGCTTGGTTAATTGAGCACATGTGGGAGAAAAAGCGCATGAGGCTTTTCCAAAAGCTTTTAGTTAAAACATATTTGACAAATGAGCAGCAAATGCAATGGAATTCTACTGATTATACTAATGACTTGGGATCCCTGGGTGGCGCAGTGGCTTAGCGCCTGCCTTTGGCTCAGGGCGCGATCCTGGAGACCCGGGATCGAATCCCACGTCGGGCTCCCCGTGCATGGAGCCTGCTTCTCCCTCTGCTTGTGTCTCTGCCTCTCTCTCTCTCTCTCTCTCTCTCTCTCTCTGTGACTATCATAAATAAATAAAAAATTTAAAAAAATGATTATACTAATGACATAGCTTATGATGAGTTGTTTTTTTTAAAGAAAGATTTTATTTATTTGATAGAGCACAAGCAGGGGGAATGGGAGAGGAAGAAGCAGACTTCCGCTTGAGTGGGGAGCCCAACACAAGGGACTGATCCCACTACCCCAGGATCATGGCCTGAGCCAAAGGCAGACACTTAACCTATTGAGCCATCCAGTTGCCCTGAGGAGTTCTAACCTCTTCTAAGAAGTCATTCACTGGGAAAGCGATAAGGTAGTTAATATTATCCATCAATCTGCACTTAATAGTGGACTTATTTTATCATTCAACATATGCATGAAGCAATGATATACTGTTGATGAATGAGAGTGATGGTAATGATAATGGCTACTTGATTTTTCTTCTGTCTGCCATTCACCTATCTTAAGTACCAAGAATGCAATAAATGATCACATTATTACAGCTTTTTGTGAAGAAAATGAGTCCTCGCTGGGAAAACACTTTTTATCTGCAGTTTCACCCAGAGTGTAAATTGATAGCCTTTATTCTTTACTGGTTTGTTTGTTTGTTGTTTGTTTTTGGTCCACCTTTAGATTTGTATGCATACAAGCATACAAACATCATGGGAAATTATACTACCGCCTATATTTCCACCAGAGCATGAAACGTTCAACCCTAGATCTTCCAAATTCTCTAGGTTCTTTTTCAACCAGACAGCTTTAGGGCAAATGACTCATATCTGTGTTTTCTGGAACTGTCTTTTGGCCATAATTTCAGTATCTTTTCACTAACCACCAGGAAATATATAGGAAATTACAGAAAGAAGTGAATAAAGAATGAAGTTCTTATATGCCTTTAAGCCTTGGGTATACATTATTTTCGTTTGGGCCTTACCATTAGTAACTCAAACCTTTAGCTAAAGATGGTGATCCCAGTTATGCAAAATGGAGACTTCTGGTAAAAAATGAAGTAAATTTGGATTGCATCTCATTCAATTGATTTTTAATTTCTGTCTGATTAGATATAAATTCTGCATGTGGAATCAGAAAAGACCCCGAATAGCCAGGGGAATTTTAAATAAGAAAACCATAGCTAGGGGCATCACAATGCCAGATTTCAGGTTGTACTACAAAGCTGTACTCATCAAGACAGTGTGGTACTGGCACAAAAACAGACACATAGATCAATGGAACATAATAGAAAATCCAGAAGTGAACCCTCAACTCTATGGTCAACTAATATTGGACAAAGCAGGAAAGACTATCCACTGGAAAAGACAGTCTCTTCAATAAATGGTGCTGGGAAAATTGGACATCCACAGGCAAAAGAATGAAACTAGACTATTCTCTTACACCTTACACAAAAATAAACTCAAAATGGATGAAAGATCTAAATGTGAGACAAGATTCCATCAAAATCCTAGAGGAGAACACAGGCAACACTGTTTTTGAACTTGGCCACAGTAACTTTTTGCAAGATACATCCACCACAAAGGCAAAAGAAAAAGCAAAAATGGACTATTGGGACTTCATCAAGATAAGAAGCTTTTGCACAGCAAAAGATACAGTCAACAAAACTAAAAGACAACCTACAAAATGGGAGAAGATATTTGCAAATGACGTATCAGATAAAGGGCTAGTTTCCAAGATCTATAAAGAACTTATTAAACTCAACACCAAAGAAACAAACAATCCAATCATGAAATGGGCAAAAGACATGAACAGAAATCTCACAGAGGAAGACATGGACATGGCCAACATGCACATGAGAAAATGCTCTGCATCACTTGCCATCAGGGAAATACAAATCAAAACCACAATGAGATACCACCTCACACCAGTGAGAATGGGGAAAATTAACAAGGCAGGAAACCACAAATGTTGGAGAGGATGCGGAGAAAAGGGGAACCCTCTTACACTGTTGGTGGGAATGTGACCTGGTGCAGCCACTCTGGAAAACTGTGTGGAGGTTCCTCAAAGAGTTAAAAATAGACCTGCCCAGGATCCCCGGGTGGCTCAGCGGTTTAGCTCCTGCCTTTGGCCCAGGGTGCGATCCTGGAGTCCCGGGATTGAGTCCCATGTCGGGCTCCCTGCAGGGAGCCTGCTTCTTTCTCTCCTCCTGTGTCTCTGCCTCTCTCTCTCTCTCTCTCTCTGTCTATCATAAATAAATAAATAAATCTTTAAAAATAAAACAAAATAAAATAAAAAATAGACCTGACCTACGACCCAGCAATTGCACTGCTGGGGATTTACCCCAAAGATGCAGATGCAATCAAACGCCGGGACACCTGCACCCGATGTTTCTAGCAGCAATGTCCACAATAGCCAAACTGTGGAAGGAGCCTCGGTGTCCATCAAAAGATGAATGGATAAAGAAGCTGTGGTCTGTGTATACAATGGAATATTCCTCAGCGATTAGAAATGACAATACCCACCATTTGCTTCAACGTGGATGGACCTGGAGGGTATTATGCTGAGTGAAATAAGTCAATCGGAGAAGGACAAACATCATATGGTCTCATTCATTTGGGGAATATAAATAATAGTGAAAAGGAATAGAAGGGAAGGGAGAAAAAATGGGTAGGAAATATCAGAAAGGGAGACAGAACATGAAGACTCCTAACTCTGGGAAATGAACTAGGGGTGGTGGAAGGGGAGGAGGGTTGGGGGTGGGGTAAATGGGTGACGGGCACTGAGTGGGGGCACTTGACGGGATGAGCACTGGGTGTTATTCTGCATGTTGGCAAATTGAACACCAATAAAAAAGAAATATATTATTAAAAATTTTTAAAAAATGAAGTAAATTATGATAATTTATATTGACATCATACAAAAAACACTTCAATCACACCTTTCCATACAGAGTTTAGTCTTAATCGGTTTTATTTCCGCTCACTGCCCAAACCCAATTAGTGATAAAATTACTGTTAAAAAACTGGGCACCTGGCTCAGTTGGTTACGCATCTGCCTTCGGCTCAGGTCATGATCTAAGGGTCCTGGGATTGAGCCCCATGTCAGGCTCTCTGCTCAACCAGGAGTCTACTTCTCTCTCTCCCTCTGCAGCTCTCGTAATGCTCACTCTGTCTCTCAAATGAATAAAATCTTTAAAAAAAATACACATAACATACATCCCTGAGACATTTTACCTGCATATAAATATGTAAACATTTGATTTGCCACTCTTTATAGCCAGGAATCACTAGGTAAAGTGAAATCTAATGTGAACAATTTGGGAATGTATATATTCTCCTGTGCCTTTATCCTTCACATTAAAATGTGTCATTTATATGATTGTTGATGGAAAATTAATTCAGACTTCAGTATATTATGAAAAATTGGTGTTGTAACTAAAGCTACTGTTTTTTATTATTATTATGCAACATGCCATTCCTATAATAAGTTTTTCCTCGTGAGTTATGGAATTCCTCAATCTCTTGGTAATTTTTTTAAAATTGTATATATTTATTTGAGACTGAGAAAATGAGAGAGAAAGCACTAGCAAGGAGAGGGAGAAATAGACTCTCTGCTGAGCATTGGGCTCAATTCCTGAGACTACAACCTGAGCTAAAGGCAAATATTTAACTGACTGAGCCACCCAGGGGCCCCAGTATCTTGGTATTTTTTCAGTTAATCACTGTTGCTAGATGCTGAAGATTGTATTCTCCAAATATGATCACCCCAGTATGTATTTGATCCCATATACTCTTCTTACATTATGGTGTTCACACACCTCTACCAAAAGGTAATGCTATTCCCCTTACCCTACTTGAAACTGGACAGAGCACAATAACTACCTCACCCAGTAGAATGTGATAGAAGTAATCTTGCATAACTTCGAAAGCTAAAGAGGTAAGAAAAGGTAGCATGACTCTGCCTGTCTCTGTTTCTTCCTATGTATACTTTTTGTGTACCCAACCATCATCTTACAGGAAGCATACACCATAAGGAGGGTCCATGAATGTGTACTATTAATAACTCTTACAAGTCACTCAACCAACATTTGCCTCAGCTCCTGAATATCTAAGTGATAAGACTTCAGAGAATTCTAGGCACCAGCCTTCAAGTCTTTCAAATAAGGTATTAGGCATTGTGGAGCAGAAAAAAAGAAACGTTGACTGCATACTGCCTGAAATCTTAATCCTTTGAAAATTTTAGATTATTGTTGTAAAGCCACTAAGTTTAGGGTTAATGTTATAGTGATAAATAGCTAACATACCTTAATTACTTACTGCCATGCAGCTAAAACTTTAGTTTTTCCACCAAGAAAAAGCAAAGCAAAACAAAACTAAAATTTGGGTCAGTGACTTTGAGACCAAGTAGCAGAAGTTGAAATGACCTTAAAAATGCTGTAAGTATTATTATGTAGTAGTAGAAAGTTTAAAAAAAAAAAGAAGAAAGAAAAAAAGTAAGCTATTACCTACAGTAACAAAAGAAGAAAATGTACTTATTGAAGTGATGATGCAGTTAAGGAGATTTCTGTTGAAAATGTTGGCTTGCTTCTTCTAAATGGATTTAGTAAGATGTGAATGCAGAGAGATAAGTTGAAGAATGAGTGAATAAACACAGAAAAGCTATGACTTTCTGTGTCTGAAAATAAATTTTCTAACTCCAGATGAGAAATGATGCTAAAATTATGAATTAGCATTCGAGCTAAACTTGCAGCAAAGGCATTGTTGAAAAACATAATCTAGAGATGAAGCTGGTGTGACTATAAAAGTCTTGATGAAGATCTCAGAAAGTTTTAAATTGTTGTCCCAAACAGAAAATAAGTGCCTCCAAGAATCTTAATGCTGTTATCATACAGCAATTTTATGAGAAATCCAAAGTACAGCAAAATATATATCAATCAAGTTTTTATAAACAGCTTTTTCTAATAGAAAAACAATCCCTGTAAGTTCCATAGAAAACCCACAAAACTTTTAAAAGAATTCTATTGACAGACCTACAACCAGATCAGAATCAAAAGGTACAGATAGTACAAAACACAAATATGACCTTTGGAGTCCAAATTACAAATAGAAGCGGGCTGAGAAAAATATTCAAACATTGGCTATGTCTTATAGAAATGGAATAATGACTAAGAAGGTAACCAAGAAACTAGAGTCTATATCAAAAGGTGTGGAGGGGCACCTGGGTGGCTCAGTCAGTTAAGTATCTGATTCTTGATTTTGGCTCAGGTCATCATCTCAGGGTCATGAGATCAAGCCCTATGTCAGGCTCCATGCTGAGCCAGGTGTCTGCTTGGGATTGATTCTCTCTCTCCCTCTTCTTCTGTCCCTCCCCCTCCCCTGGTTTTCTCTCTCTCTCTCTCTCAAATAAATACATCTTTAAAAAAAGAAAAAAAAAAAAACCAGCTGTGGAAAATCATTCCCAGGAAGTAACGCTGAATTCTATACAAGCAATCAGCAAGCATCATGTACTGTGAATTTCATAACTTCTATGAACCAGTGATAACTGCATGCCTTCAGTTTTCTCCCTCATTAAATAGGGGCATCTGCAGCAATTATGCCATGTCTGTATAACCACTGTATATTGTGGGGGGTGTATTCATTTTTCTCTTAATTTCATGGGTTTTTATAATGCAAGAAACTGTTTTTGAAAAGCTGTACTCCAGGAGCTGCAACAAAGGACATTCATACGCATCTGAACCTTATTAACATGATAAAATATTGGACTTTCAGCTGGTATAATGGGATAAAACGTTGGGGTTTGTGGGAGGGAATGCCGTGGAATTATTTATATATATTTTTGTAGTCCAAAAGAAAAACTATGGTAATGTGATAGATCCCATCCTACGCAATATTCTTATAGTATGATGTTGACAGGCCTCTCTGAAGAGGTGAGGAATTTTTGTCCCTTCCCACTGATGTTGGACCAATCTATGCCACAGCCTAAGGAATAGAATGTGGTGGAAATGATGCTAATTGACTTCTAAAGCTTGAACAAAGAAGGAATTCCTCAGTTTCCACCCTGCTTTCTTACTTACCCCAGGGCACACGTCAGTGGAACTTAGCTAACACGTAAGGAAGGCCAGGCTATGTGGAGAGGCACGTGTGACTTTCCCTGGCCAACTGTTCAGCTAAGCTTCCAGCCTGCAGTTGACACCAACAACCAGATGTGTAAGTGAATGAGCTTTCGCTTCTTTCTAACTGCTATATTCTGAGTCTTCCACCTGAGGCCTCATGCATTGGGACTATCTATGTGCTTGTCAGCTTGAGATTTTAACAGGATGAATGATAAATGATTAGCATTTTTGTTTTAGGCCAATAATTTTAGAGGTGATTTGTTACACAGTAATTACATGACTAATTCAGCGTCACACATTGGATCACCAAGAATGTGTATTGTCTAACTGAATATCCAGGTATCGAGTGATTTCCTTTTATGCATTTTTTATATATTGCTAACTCAAAATATCTAGATTATATTTCAAAATAATTAAAATTATTTTATAAGGAATAGTTTTCTAACAAAATATTTTTTTTAAAATTTTTATTTATTTATGATAGTCACAGAGAGAGAGAGAGAGGGAGAGAGAGGCAGAGACATAGGCAGAGGGAGAAGCAGGCTCCAGGCACCAGGAGCCTGACGTGGGATTCGATCCCTGGTCTCCAGGATCGCGCCCTGGGCCAAAGGCAGGCGCCAAACCGCTGCGCCACCCAGGGATCCTTTTCTAACAAAATATATGCTGAAATATGTGAGGATTCATTTGTTTATTACACAAAAAGGCTTCAAATTTACCACAAGAAGATAGCTTTAAGTGTTTTTTTTTTTTTTTAAGATTTAATTTATCTATTTGAGAGATAGAGGGAGTATGAGCCAAGCAGAGAGACGGGGGGGGGGGGGGGGGGGGGGGGGCAGACTCCCTGCTGAGCAAGGGGCCTACACAGGGCTCAATCCAGGAACCCTGTGGTCTTGACCTGAGTAAAGGCAGATGCTTAACCAACTGAGCCACCCAAATGCTCTTTAAGTGCTTGTGAAGATAATTTTTACTTAAGTGCTTGTAAAGACAATTTTTACTTAAAGATTCTTGACTAATATAGCTTACATTTAAGTTTAGGAAAGCAAACATAGGACGGTATATAAAGTGTAAAGAAGGAACTTCTCAAAGATAGGATATAGGGCAGCCTGGGTGGCTCAGCAGTTTAGCACCACCTGCAGCCCAGGGCATGATCCTGGAGTCCCGGGATCGAGTCCCATATGGGGCTCCCTGCATGGAGCCTGCTTCTCCCTCTGCCTGTGTCTGTCTCTCTGTGTCTCTCATGAATAAATAAATAAAATCTTAAAAAAAAAAGATATGATATAGAGGTATAGCAAAAAAGAAAAAAAAGAAGAAGGAAGGAAGGCAGGCAAGACTGATTCAGAGCTGTTCACCCAAAGTATTTCCAGTTGACATGGATACAGGTTCTTATAATTTTTTTTAATTTTTATTTATTTATGATAGTCACAGAGAGAGAGAGAGAGAGAGAGGCAGAGACACAGGCGGAGGGAGAAGCAGGCTCCATGCAACGGGAGCCTGATGTGGGATTCGATCCCGGGTCTTCAGGATCGCGCCCTGGGCCAAAGGCAGGCGCCAAACCGCTGCGCCACCCAGGGATCCCAGGTTCTTATAAATTTGTACTTTGTAGTATGTTACATACTTTTGATCAATGCTCTAGTACATTAAAGACCAATTATAAGACTTTTAAAATAAAATGATTTAATCTCATTTTCCCTCTGAAAATATTGACAACTATTTTCCAGTACTCCATTGGTGTCTCAAAACAGTAAAAAAAAAAAAAAAAAAAAAAAGCAGTAATTTTTAAGAATGTTAAAAATTGTTCACCTATGTTCTGGCTCCTTGCTTTTAGAGAAAGAATATGCCATATTTTTATGCACATGCATCTGTTTTCTCAAGAACCAACTATTGGTGACTATTTCCTAGTACCACACTGGTGACATGAAGCACCATAGAATAATTAAAATGTTTTGTTTTTAATAACTACTTTTAGTAACTTTTGAAGTTTTATTGGATAAAATAATAGAGTTCTCTTATATATATTATATGTAAATATATGAAATCCATTGATTCACTTGCACATTTATTTTACTTGATTAGCTGGATACTGTGTATTGTAACATAAACCATCAATTAACTCAGTAATTATCTTCTTTAATTATGCAGAACCAAATGAAACATTATCAAAGAACTGCATAAAAGAGTGTGGGTGTATCCAAACCTCTATGTGTGTGTGTGTTCATATGTATATATGGTAATTGGTGCTTAACATCACTTCCTCAATTTATTTTCCTTTATAAATCCCATTAAACATTATATATTCTCATTCACATCCAGTATTTTATCACCTTAAGTGGGTGCTATTTAAACAGTGATTGAAATATTGAGATAATTTAGAGAGTCAGCATTTCCCCAAGTAGAAGCCAAGAAACTTCTACCCTGGGAACACCACACCTCAAAATATTAGCGTCACTTATTATAATGCGTACTTACAGATGGTTTGATTATAAAACAATGAGAACCATTGTTTTAGGCTAGAGAGACAGGGCTTTCAAGTCAGATAAACCTAGTTTTCAAATGCCTGCTTTCTATTTATTTTCAATGAGGCTTTTGAATAATTACGTTTTTCAGCCTTGGGTTTTTTTTTTCATCTGCCTAAGAAAATAATAGCAAAATAATACCAGATTTCTAAATTTTTAAAAATTAAATGACTGCATATAAAATACATGTCTCATGTAAACATGCAATCATTTATGGCTATTTCTATGATCGATAAGAGCCCATCAGCTACTTGGAAAGAATGATGCTGAGAAATGGAGAAATGTAGCTACTGGCTGGTCAGTCTCAATTCTAAGACCCAAGTAAGAGAAATTATGCCAAACATCTTGAATTTAACATCTTAGCAGTAGAGTTGCTTACTAATTGGATAATCACTAATTTTTGTTAGATGATAATGAAATTTGTAATGTTTTTTAAAAAAGAGGCTGCCATCCTACAGGACTAACAAGAGAAGTTCAACCTATTTCTTTGATTAGTATAATGACTAGACCTACCTCAATGGGCTGCTTTCTAGGCTCTGTAGCCACCCATCCCTGCAGCTTTCCTGACTAGGTCTATTTATGGAGAACTGTCACCAAGTCCCAGAGGGCCTACAATGCATGTTCTTTTTAAGTACTGTTACTCAAGCAAATCATTGCTTACATCACATTTAAAGAATGCTCAGTCTCGTACCTAAGATTAAAGACAATGCTGTCATGAAGATGATTTGTATTTTCAGATTCATAGTTCTGTTTTTACATGGCATTTTGGAGTTTCAAACTCATTCAGAAGAAAGGTAAAATCGTACAATTCCTCATCAGGGATTCCTAAACAGATAACTGGGTTGTTCTGACCTTGGGCAAGTAAATTTACCATGAGCAGTTGGGACATTTTGCTCCTACTTATCATTTTGGGGTCACCGGCTGCTATTGTGAGGGTGATGTGCTCTGGGAATTCAAGCTACAAAATTTAGAGGGGCTATTGGACAATCCAGGGATGAGCATGAGCTGCTGCCTCAGAGGAATCTTTCTTGTGTGCCACTTTTGCCAGGGGCTGAGATCTGTAATAGGAGTTGAATAAGAGAGATAATTGGAGTGGGAAAAAGGGAAGGAGAAATCTGGTAAAATAAATTACACAAAGTGTTTTATTCTGAAAGTCAAATTATATCCTGTGTGGCGTCCCTCCCCTCCTCCTCACCGTGCTCACATTTCCTCATCACAAATGATAGCACATCCCCTAGCCTCTCAAAAAGATCTGTGCCCCAGGCCTCAGGGACCTGCTTGATTCCATTGTTAATAGACACAAAAGCAGAGAACAAGCTTTAAAAGGAAAAAAAAAGCTGTCATTTTACCACAGTAAGATTTCCTGCAACATATATATTTGTGAAAGGGATTTTAAAATTGTTTACTGTATTCAGGATTTTATTCTGAATTTTTATTGTATTTTACGTTTAAAATAAATTATGTACTTTTTTTAAACAATAGCAGGTTTAGTTTTGGAATTATAAATTTTTGGTAAAGGCATACATTTATATGTATATATGTGGCATGTGATAACTATTAGAAATCGCTTCGAGGTAGCAAAGCTTTGAGTTATTACATGCTTATTGCATTTTTTATAATTACAGATTTACTTGTTTTGTTGTCCATTAGATATTATCATTTTAATTTTAACATGGCAAAATCTTAACATTTCACAGGCACATAGTAGTAATTAAAAAAATGGTTGTTGAATGAACAACAAATAAGCACTTATCTTACCCTCTCCTGAAAAGAAATTTGCATCTGAAAATGTTTTGACAAATACCCATCATTTTCTTCAAAGCCTATGGAACTGAGGGTGTTATGCTGAGTGAAGTAAGGCAATCATCATGTGGTTTCATTCCTACATGGAATATAAGAAATACTGAAAGGGATTATAAGGGAAAGGAGGGGAACTGAGTGGGAAAAAGTAAAGAGGAAGACAAATCATGAGAGACTCCTAACTCTGGGAAACAATGGTTTGTGAAAGGCGAGGTGGGGCGGGGGGTTGGGGTAACTGGGTGAGGGGCACTGAGGAGGGCACTTGATGAGATGAGCACTGGGTGTTATACTATACGTTGGCAAATTGAATTTAAATTTAAAAATTTTAAAATTAAATAAATAAATAAATAAATAAATAAATAAATAAATAAGGTTTATTTAGGAAATTTAAAAAAAGAGAGAGAGAGAAAATGTTTTGAGGGGCACCTGGGTGGCTCAGTGGTTGAGCTTCCGTCTTTGGCTCACTCAGGTCATGATCCCAGCATCCTGGGATCTAGTCCAACATCAGGCTCCCTGCAGGGTGCCTGCATTTCCCTCTGCTTATGTCTCTTCCTCTCTCTCTGTGTCTCTCATGAATAAATAAATAAATAAATAAATAAATAAATAAATAAATACATCTTAAAAAAATGTTTTGAAATTGTAACAGAATGATATTTCATTAAAAATTGAAATTTCCTAAAACTATATAGATCTTTCTGTCTTTCTCATACATAAACACACACACCACATACAAATACCACAACATTCCTCATGTAATTTGGTCTTCACATAGTGCAAATATTAGACTTACAATGCGATTTAAAAAGAAAGCTGCACTAGTTGCTGAGATAAAAGTTTATTTTAGAGTTCTCTACTTTCTACATGATTACTAATTAGATACGATTTTTACAATATGATTCTATCAAAGTAAATAATCTACCTTTCTATGACGTTGTACGATGGGGATAAAAAGTATTTTCTCTCTTTAGTATGTTGAAACCATTTGGTATTCTGTATTCCTCTTCCTTTCTACTCACTCCTTTACAAAATGCTGGAAGGTCACTGATTCGAAGTAGACTGATAGTATTGCAGACATTAGCTGCATAATAACATAAGAAGATTATTTCATAGTCATTTCTACTGTCAGCATTTGTAGTTTTAATACACTTTTTAAGTTTAGCTTCTTGTCTGTTTGTGCTGAATGATAATCATGCAAAAAACCAGGAATTTAAAATTGTTTTCCATGGGAAATGTCAATCTAAATTTGAAAACAAAATTACCATTTTGAACAATGATATACTATATCTGACCATCCAGAGGTCTGCTATTCACAATTCTAGTAATGCTAATTTTATTAAGTGATTTACCCCACTTCCATTAACTGTGCAGCTATTCAAAGTAAGATAATTATCATATATTTTAGTACAACTAATAAGTGGTTCTGCTAAAAAATTAAATATATATATATGAGAATAAGAATTTTTTCCTACTTTATTTTTTATCAATGGTCACTAATAATAGTGATAGCAAATATTAATTATCAGGTGCCAGTTTTTGAGCTAAGAATTTTTATTTTTTTATTCTTTTAAATCCTTACAATGTATATTATTACTTCACATATAAAGAAAATTAGAGACATTATCCAAGTAACCAAGTCAGGATTCAGACATAGATCTGTTATCTAAACTGTGTGTGCAAATCTAATCTTTATTACTAGGGGAAAAAAAACATAAACAAGCCATTTGCCAGTCTAATCAGGAAAAAATATAGAAAACAAAAAGAAAAAAAAATTGGAAATGGAAAGGGGGAAAATGATCAAATTGATAAAATAAAAATATAAAGATTTTTGTGCAACTCTAATAAATACATTTGAAAACTAATTAAATGGATAATTTTCTATAAAAACATAACTTACAGACAATTCCAGTCTATAAATCTAAAAAGGATCCATAAACAGAGGAGAAATAAGAGTAGCTAAAGAGACCACTCGTAAAAGCTGTTAGGCCCAGATATTATCAAAGGGGTATTTTGTCACAGCTTCTAAAATTACATAATTATACGCTGTTCTATGTTCTCCAGAGCAGAGATACAAAATTCCATTTTTAATTCTTTTAAATAAATAGGTATAATATTAATGTTCAAACATAGAAATATTTTACAAAAAAAATGGCCTAAAGTTGGCTAGTTAAGAAAATTGAAGTAAAATCCTAGATGAAATATTAGCAGGTAAAATCCAGTAATATATTTTAAAATAGTATGTAGTGACTGAGTAGGGTTACTTCTAGAAAACAAAGATTGTCCAGTATTAAAAAACACATTGATATAATACATTATATTAATAGGTCTAAGGAAAAATTTCAATTAATCATATCTTTAGTGGCAGAAAGGGTAGTTGAACTAATTCAATCTTAAGCTATATCTCAACATTCAATAACCGTAAGAGTTTATACATGTTTATTTGATAAGGGTGCATGTATATTTATGTGTGTGTATATAAGTACGCACACACATGCACAAAGATGCTGGCTCTTGGCCACCATAGGTATTTAACATTATAACTATGTGTCTGATTTACATATCAGAATAAGAAAATTTTATTTAAAAATAACTTCATAAAATTTGAAATCCAAATTACACAAATACTTTAACCAGATATCAGTGGTTGGGATAACTAATAGCAAATTTATTTCAAAAGTCTTCAAACACTCTGTTACTCAAGGACAAATAAACAAAAGCCAAAGGAAACTCTTAACCTCATTTTAGTCACAAAGTTGGAAGTAGTGTTGCTATTCTTATCTTAAGACTTTTGCTTTTAGAGGTTGTGTTGCTTCTATATTGTACAGTAAAGCAAATAAATATGTTGGTGATGTTGGGGACCAGATTTTCAAAATGAGACAAATGAGAAATAGCCTTAAAGGAGTGAGTAAAATTTTTGTCATCCTGAATTTGAATTGCAAATTTCAGCATGAATTCAGGATGAATTAACCTTATAAGAAATATTAGTATTTTAACTTTTCCTTTCTAATAAAAGGAACTAGGCACCAGGGTCAATCTAGTAACTATGAATATCACTAGTGCTTGGACTGTGACCTCTGAGAAGCACTTCTCAAAGAAAGGAGTCGGGGATGCTTGAATGAAGTTCTAGCTGGGGATTCCAGGCAGGGCATACACCAAGATTTGTCATGCCAAAAACTAAGGGAGTTTCCGAAAATAATGAAGTGTTATTTCAGGAACCAACTTGAGGAGGCTGCTGCTGGCCAAAGTAAAAACAAATTAAACCTCATAAAATAATTGTAAGGTATTAAGAAGTATCAAATATGTTTAATAGCATAGGTTCATAATGGGAATGAAGTACCAATGACCATTCATTGGGTAAAGTTGGAGAACATAAGATAAATAACTTAGTAATTTGAAAGCTGGCAAACAAAGGTTAACTTAAACATTTATCCTGGCTTTCCATATGAATTCCTATTTGATGAGGGAAATATACTAGAAGGGTGGCAGAGTGTGCCACCCTTAAATATGCCACTTTGACATATTTTGAACTAAAGGGGCGGGAGATTGGGGTGACTGGGTGACGGGCACTGAGGGGGGCACTTGATGGGATGAGCACTGGGTGTTATGCTGTGTTGGCAAATTGAACACCAATAATATATATATATATATATATATATATATATATATATATATATATACACAAAAACTAAGAATAAAAAATAAATAAAATGACTTGAAAATTAGTAGGTTCAAGAAAGGGCACTGATTTACCCTTTCTTCACAAAAGCAGGGTGAAAGGTACTTTGCTTATAGCAAGAAGAAACATTCTTATCACCAGAGACAGGGAGTTGAGGCTGAAAGAAATCTGTACAAACAGACCTTATTAAAATATTTCTCATCTTCCTATAGTCTCTGCATATATTTTAGTTATTTGTCTATAATTATCTTTGTTCAATTCAGTATGTAAACGCCAAGCTACTTCTTTGAGTCTTCATTTGGCTTTGGCGGCTCCTGTCAACATTTAAGACATCTGTGTGCTTTTCTCCTCTTAGTATCTTATGTCATTTTAATTCTATGACATAGTAGACACCCCAAGATGTTAGAATTAAAGTTTTGCCTACCCTATAGACTATTTACAGAAATTCCAGGTAATAACGAAGAAGGAGTGCAAATGCCATCATTTGTAACTTCTAAGAAAATAATGATCTAGAAAAAAATGAAGTGAAATGGCTATTAACATCACAAAATGGAGACAATCCAAAGCCTATAAAATTGTCTTGGCAGAAAATCAAACCTGAACCCGAATCTGATTTATCCCATTGGTCAAATGTGAATCTCATTTCAAACTTCATTTATCAAAATAAAGGAAATGAAGGGATGTAAAGACATAGTAAATGACTACTAGAAACGAAATCAGTAGAACTCAGGTTGTAGGTAACTCCAGGGAGTAAATTATCCAGTTTCTTAAACAGTCATGAGACAGGAAGAGAAAACTTACAGATTCTGTATACTTTAGAGACACAGCAACTGATCAAAATTCTAAAACAACACAAAATATATTTTAAAACTTTATGGGCAAATTAAAAGAATTTGAACACTGGCTTGACTTTTAACCAAGTCATTATTCTTCCTCTTTGGGTACACTAATGACATCACAGCATGCTTTCTAGGTAAATATCAATATGTTTATGGATAAAACTATTTTATGTATGGAATGTGACTTATAATAATAAGCGAAAGGTGGAGACTAGTAGATGTATAGATAAAACAATATTGCCCATAAACTGATAATCATGTAAGCATGAACATTACAACATGAACTGTACATTGGGGATCACTGATATGTTCTCCCTTAGGCTTAGAATATTCCATAATATAAAATTAAAATATCCAGTATTAACAAGTTTGAATTCCAATAATTCTTGGATGTATAATATATACTTATCCAAATTAGAGGCTACTTAGAAGTCATATAACACAATCCCTCTTTTCAGAGATGAGAAAATAGGCTCAGAATTGATAATAGTTTGCTTAGGCTATATGTGTACTTTTAGATAGGGTTAAAGCAAGAGTCCAATTTTTCTGGCTCCTAGGATACAAAAATTTTATTTACCAGGGCACCTTGTATTTAACTGTATTGATTAAAAAACCCAAGTATCTCTATAAAAGCAAATTTTTATAAAGAGATTTTATAAGTATGTTATTAAATAACCAGTTTGCCATTTTTAAATAATTTCCCACTTATGTTTTATATAGGATGCTTTAAAATGCAGAGTCTTTTAGTTTCTAGAGGAAAATAAATAGAAAAGAGTAAAACAGTCTGGAGTGAACACTAGTAAAAAGTGTTTTTTCCATTAATCAGGACAGCATACTTTAGGAGTAACAGGTGCTATCTGAAGAACTAAGACTGATTAAGACTTAATATACAGTTACTATTTGCAAAGAAACCATCATCACCATAGAATTTAATGTGTCTTAATTAAAATACATAAATAAGAATACTCTCTTAGGTTTATATAAAGTTGGTGTTTGTTAAAATCTTCCTTATAAATCATTTTAAGCCTCATAATTACCTTTTTTATAGAAATTACTATTCTACTCCAAGGAAGGTAAGAAAATTAAGACTAATTTTTTCTAAAGAACTTCCCAGGGTCAAATGGCAAATTAGTTATAGCCAGAGTTGAAACTTCAATCTTTTATTACAAAGATATTTATATGTATCTAGCATTACTATGCTCAACTCCAGATCTTATGCTATAATTATTTCAATGGCATATTCCCTGCTTTGGGCACCATAGCAGGGGAACCATCTTACTAATTTTTATATATTTAACCCTTTACCAGAAAATCACTAAGATGACTGAATCTAAACTTTGGAGTTTGATTATCTACTACTACTTTTCTGGCACTATAAATTCTTTACATTGACCAGAATAACAAGAAAAGTGTGCAATTACAGTTTTAAAAAGTGTTTACTCTTTGTCCCAACACCTCTATGGTTTCTTCAGTTATATCACTGAACATGTGAGCTCAGGGATGCAACATAGATTCGTCAATCCCCTGCTTACTCACATGGGTCAGAACTTCACCAGTGGGAGTAATAAATAAGACCCTTGTCCTCACTCCATGGCAATCAATGATGTGGACTCAAAGAACTCCCTTTCATTCACAGGTGGAACATCTATTGACTTGCAGAAGTAGTACACTGGATATTAAAACAATTACTGCTATATGAAGAAGAAGAAGAAGAAGAAGAAGAAGAAGAAGAAGAAGAAGAAGAAGAAGAAGAAGGAGAGGAGGAGGAGGAGGAGGAGGAGGAGGAGGAGGAGGAGGAGGGGCTAGTTAAACTTCTAGAGATGAAAATTATGGTATATGCAATGGAAAATACTTTGAATGGTACTAGTGGCACATTTTGTATTGCAGAAGAAGAGATTGGTGAATTTGAAGACATGCCATTAGAAACTACCACAGAAGTTAAACACAGAGAGAAAAAAATATTAAAAATATATTTAGTAAGCAGAGGGAAAATTAGAAGAAGCCTAGTATGTGTGTAGATGGAGTCCTCCAGTGAGAGGGCAGACAGGAAGAAACAGAAAAAGAGTACAAAAAATATGGCTAACAATCTTTCACACTCAAAGAAAATCATAAATCCACAGATCCAAGAAGCTCAATGAACCCCAAAGATGGGATACGTGAGGAAACTAAATGAAGCTAGCAAACTGCTTAAAGCAAATGGTGAAGAGGAAAACTTACACATAGCTAAAGAAAGAAGGCACATTGTATAGAGGAATGATAACAATGAAAGTTTATAGGATCCTGAAGAGACCTGTCCATAGTTGGACTTGGGTAAAGTTGCGAGTAAGGGTGGCCTCAGGCCCGAACCAGAGAGCATTATCTATGTCCCCCCTCATTTTGGTGCCAGGAGTTATAAGGATCAGTGCATTGACATCTAGAAGGCCCAAGAAACACAATTTTTAAAAAACTTTTTCTTGAATTTTAAACTCTGGTCCCTCTCAGGAACCTAGGGACATTAGATTTTCCCCTAATTTTATTTTTTGTGAAAGCTGAAAAGTCGGGGCAAAAGTCAGTGGGCCCCTCTGACCCATCCCCAGACCAGCAAGGGAGGGGCCGAGCAAACGGAATGCTTGTCGGTCACAGGGACTACCTGTCAGGACCCGGGTCACAAGATGGGGAAGGATTAGAAAGGCAGGTGCAGCAGGCCAGGAAGGCAGTTGTTTTCCACTTGCCAGGACTCCCTGGGCAGTGCAAGGGGGGCTGGTTGGAGAGGAGCCCCAAAGGGAGGAGCCCCAGCATCCCTGGAGCAGGGCGCCACCAGAAAAGTAGTTTTGCTGATGCTGCTACAGCTACTCATCATTTGTCACCAGAAGACACTCTTGAGAGTGGTCTGGTGGTAACAGCCCCACACTGTGCCACTCCCACTTTGCTTTAGCAAAGTTACCTCCAAAGGGGATCTAATTAAGTCTCTTAGTTCTCTTTCGGGTAGAGGCAAACCTAAAGCACTGTAGACGTTTTTCCTTGTCTAAAGTTTCAACAGCTTGCTGTACTGCAGGATGTTCATCAGGCGCCAGGGACCTCCTTGGAGTATCCAGTTGTGGGACCTCCTTGAGCATCTCTGGTACCATTGTTGAAAGGCCACAAGCAGTAGCTGGGGAACTGCTTCCCTGTCTTTTTCCGAATATGTGTTAGATCTTTCTTCTGGCCTATGAAGTGAGTTCAGCCTGGGGTGCAGGGACTGAAGAAAAGGACCAAAGGTCCTCTTGACTGTTGAGACACTTGCGTGAACAGTCTGCTAGTAAACTCTGAGAACAGCCCATGGCTCCTACTGAGCACTCTGCAGACCCATTGGGCACCTGGCAAAGAGCCCCATGTGCCCTACTGGCACTTCCCAAGACAAATTGGCAAATTGCCCCAAGACCCTCAGACTTGCAAACAGTTGCCTAGCGCCTCTCTAGCATTCCCCGTGGACTCCACTGTCACTTCCCAAAGGTATCCTCCAGGGTCTTTAGGCTTTTTACTCTTCCAGAATGCCATTGTACTTAATAGGCTCTCTTGTTCGTGGTGTCAATTTGTCAGGAGGTCGTCTGAACTGGGATAGAGCTGAGCTGCCAAATGTGGGAGTCGCAGATTAAAGCAACAAGACAAAAAAATGGGAGTTAAAGCCTTTAACTATTTCCTGCAGTGATATGAGCAAGAGGCTAAAAGAGAGAAAGCATCAACTCCCTCTGTTCCATTGCCTCCTGTGGACCTGCACAGGTGCGCAAGGTCAGGTGGATCTGCACAGTGTAGATCCTATCACTGTTGAGGGAACCCAGAGCCAAAGGCTCCAGTAGTTCTGTGGGTCCTGTGTGCAGGGGGTAGTACTAGGGCTGGAAAAGCCCTGAGTAGTGAGTCAAAGTAGGGACGAGTGTCTTCAAGTTTTCTACTTCGCCCTCTCCCTATAAGGAGGCCTCAGCAGAGGAGCCTGAAGAAGACCTCTGCCCAAGGCCACAGATAGAGTGACCCAGAAGGAAGGGGCTGGGGGTAGAAATTCAAATATGCGAAGGGCATGGCCTGCCAGTGGGCCTGAGGCCTTGGCTGCAACTGTCTCCATAAACTGCAATGCAGTGGCTGTGCACCAAGTGTGGTGCAGAGGGAGGGGAGGGTCCCCCATGAGGCCTGTCAGGCAAAACCTTTGTAACTGCTTGTGGTGGAGCCTGACAAATCTTGTTTTTTTTTGTTTTTGTTTCTGTTTTGTTTTTATTATTTTATTTATTTATTCATGAGAGACAGAGAGAGGCAGAGACACAGGCAGAGGGAGAAGCAGGGAGTCTGATGCTAGACTCAATCCCGAAACTCCGGGATCATGACCTGAGCCAAAGGCAGATGTTGAACCACTGAGCCATCCAGGTGCTCCCAAAATCCTGATTTTTAATTAGCAACTAGATTCCCAATTAAATATACATACTCCCAAAACTTAAAAAATATATATACAAAAATATATATATATACATTGAAAAATGTATCCTAACTGATATAATTTAAATACAGATTTCGTTAGGTTCAAGTGAATTTTAGACTATTTTCCACTTAAAATTTTAAAAGCCTGTTGTAAACTCTTCATTGTTTAGTTAATTCAGACATATGTAAAGATCATGTAAATTCTGAAATGACCGAGTACTACCTGTTTAAAGACAAACACTCTGGACAATCCATTAGAGAGACCATTACAATCACCTAAACCGCTGGGATCAAATCTAGAATTATAAAATTCCTCTTTAAAGAAAGAACGAGAGGACGTCATAGGAAATGCCCCCATGAAAATGATTTTTTTTTTTCTGAAGAGACAGACATTGGGTTTTTTTGTTTCATTTTTGTTTTCCCTTTTGTAAATAGTGTTTTCAAATAGGTGTTTACACAGAAACATTAATGTTTGACATTGTCTTTTTGTATTGAGGTATTATATAATCTGAGAAATGAGACAGAAAATTCTAGTTCACATGTAATATCTTCCCTTTCAGCCATTCCCTACATACAGACTGAGGTCTGGCTTTAGGTAAATTAATAACATTCTAAAGAACCATGACTTCTTGCAAACAACTAAAGCTGAATAGAGATCACTATTTATTTTAACACCTATTATGCTCACATCACTTTTATGTAGCATTCCAACCAAGATGAAAATGAAAGTAGCTCTCACATCACTGGGGAGGTACTTTCTATGCCTTCAATCTATGTAATTTATTAGAAGAATGCAGGCACAAATTCTAATATTACTTTTTTTGGAGCATTTAGGTATTGTTTCATTTTTCTTAGTTCTAAGGACTTTCAAAAAGTGAAATTAATAGAACTGTTAAGATGGAAAATGCAAACCTAATGAAAATGAAACCATAATCATAAGTTAGTAGGCACATTTAGAGTATGTAATTATTTTTCTGTGATTTAAAGATTTTATTAAAATAGCATATATTCCAATAGAATATCTTCCTGTTTAAGGGTGCCATTGAAATCATTGACCAAAATATGACTTCAAAATGTACCTGTAAACTATTGTCAAATTACTATCAAGTTTTCAGGGGATCCCTGGGTGATTCAGTGGTTTGGCACCTGCCTTCAGCCCGGGGCATAATCCTAGAGACCCAGGATCGAGTCCTACGTCGGGCTCCCCGCATGGAGCCTGCTTCTCCCTCTGTCGGTGTCTCTGCCTCTCTCTCTCTCTCTCTCTCTCTGTGTGTGTGTGTGTGTGTGTGTCTTTCATGATCAAATAAATAAATAAAATCTTCAAAAAATTTTTTTCAGAAATATTTCTCTGGATGAATATAGTTTTTTTTAAAAAAGTAAAGATTACTTGGTATGACTTTCAATTTAAGTTAGACCCTTCCTTTCATATTTAACCAAAGAGTTTTCTGAAATTGTACATTTTTCTTTAAGACCTTGGTCTCTTTTCTTCATAAATTTAGCAGATTACACAGCTTAGTTCATTAAAAAATTGGTCATTAGAAATTATCTTTATCAATTTTTAATGTATTTATCTAAATACCATTTTCAAGCTTTGTCTAGGGGTTCGTATCTCCATATAGGAACTGTTTTGTACTTAGCTATTTTGTAATGAAAAAGCAAACCACTTTTAAATGAATAAATCTGAGTCTAAATTCAAATTTACCACTTTGTAATGGCAAAGATTATTTCAATTGAATTCTCTGAAGTTTATTTTTTATCATGACATAGTTTTTTGGAAATTAAACATAATAAATATATTTTTCCGAACTGTGAATGTCTTGCTACAAGTGTAACTTATCTTAAGTGAAAATTTCCGTGACACAAGGATCATGAGCAGGTCTAAATGCAAGTTTGAGAGCAGGCCTATTTAGTTTTTTTCAGATTTCCTAAATAAAAACCAGGGTGTTTGTGGTAAGATATGGGATTAAAGGCAGAGGATAAGAAAAGGGGGAACAAATTGTAGTGATTTGGAAACAAAATAATAGAAGTATTTTGTATTTTTGTCTTTCTTGCCTTCCAAATGCTTTAAGAACGTAGGAATCAGAAATTAAATAAAAATAACTCCCTGTACTGAGACCACCTGTAAAATGGGAATAATGATTCCTAGCCAGAGGAGCTACGGAGAAAATACCAGGCTATTTGTTGCCAACTTAAACATTAAAATTTTTACTTTTATTTTAAATATATATTGACTATCTCTTTCTCAAAACCACTTTTAAGTTACATATGGGATATAAGATATGTGGCCTAGGTTCATAGTCCTGTAGAAGGGTATCAGCAGTAACTCCTACATAATTCAGAAAGTGCAGTGTAGTCAGACATAAAGACGCATCTGGTCCAGTTAGCCTCATAACACCCCCTGACCTTGGATTGTTAATTAGCTGGTTCCTCAATAAAATCCCCCTAACATCATTCACTTTACAGCCTTTCCTTCACCTGGGGAGGATGGGGCATAACTGATAAGGTGGCCCATTCCTTATGGGTAGGTATAGGTCAAAGGTAACCCCAAGACAACAAACTTAAAATCTTCTGAAGCCTCTGTGCCTTAGAGATACATAAGTATATAAAAGAAAGAGAAAATACATGTATATGTATTGATATACACACACATGCATACACATATACATACACACACACACGTGTATATATATGTATTTCCCGTAGAAATCTTCTATTTCCTCATGTTTACATTGTTTAGATTCCAGATGAAACATGTCACAACTTCTAATTCATTGAGAGGTTGAGTGTTCTCATGTTCCTACTGGCTATTATTTCCTAACAAGAAATTTTTTTAAAATGTTTCCTTTACTTTTTCTTGGCCAGGGGGCCATCTCTATTTAGAATGTCATCAAGGACTAGTCAGATTGATCCCATTTCCTGTATACATTTGCTGGATCCAGATCTTTCCAGGCAGGAATTCAATATCACAGAACAAGGTGTTCCAGGGCTTTGAGATTGAGGGCAAGCCTGAATTACCCTGGATCTCAGAAGCATGTGGGTTCTATCATCTGCCACACTGAGTTTTTCTCCTAATGACTGTTTACAGTTAAATAATGGTAAACAAATATATTTACAACTTTTTTTTTTTTTTAATTTACAACTTTCTTAAAATCTGATTCTCTGGCTCTTGAGATGGGATTTTCAGTAATGAGACTGGCTCTGGAACATATCGTGGAAATTAACTCCCTTGAGATAGAAATTCATGTTAACTGACCTGGGCTGAGCTTTAATGTTTGCCTTATTTGCCTTAAGCTCCAAATGCTGAGTCTGTCATATCAAGATTTGAGGGAGAACTGACCTACATCCAAGATTGAATAGACGAGAGTACCTGAACATAGCTAGTGTTCTATGGGCTTAATGTTTCTGTCTTCACTTAAATTTTGCCTCCTGTAACATTAAATATAGGCTTCATCTAATTGCTTGCTCACTAGGAGGCATAACAAATGCAAAGAAAATTTTGCCTTTTCAAGAATATTAAAGTTATTTAAAAATAATTATTATTTTTATTAAAATCTATGAAAAAAAAGAAGCAATTTAACAAAACAGTTTAAACCAAGAAGGTAATTTATAAATGAATATAATATTGGGGGTAATTTATAAATGAATATAATATTGGGGTCTTCAAAATACTTATGAAATAATCTTTTAAAAATAAATTTTATTATTTCAAAATCCTTGCTTAAATTTGCATCTCACTCGTAGAAATATCAATTTGAGAATATGCAGATATATTTCACTTTTTATAGTGGGTAGATAGTGAATATAATCTTAAGAAAAAATAGAAATAATTTATTCTGTTTTTTCTGTTACAATTATGAGTAATCTAGAAAATATTTATATTCTTACCAAACTAAACTCATGTTTTCAGATAAGACACCAAATTTTTCAGATGTTAGGACTTCATGTAACAGATGACTGTTCCAGGGCACTAAGGACATAAAAGACAATTTGTGCAAATACTTTTCTTTCTTCTTTTTTGAAGATTTATTTATTTATTTTTGTGAGAGAATCTCAAGTAGGCTCCCCATCAAGCCTGGAGTCCATTGTGGGGCCTGATTTCACAACCCTGAGGTCACGATCTGAGCTGAATAAGCCCCCCAGGCACTCTAATTTTCTTTCTTTTTTTATTTTAAATAATCCCAATATAACTCCTTAAAAACTCTTCTAGTGGAAAATACCATACATATTTTGTGTTCTTAAAAATATGTATCTGCATATGAAATTATTGTAAGTAAAGTTTCTGTAAATAAAATCCCTATAAGTGAAACACTACATAGTAGATAAGTTCTATCTTTGTTCACTTGGATCCTCAGTTGGTAATGACCATTAACTCTATTCCCATTGCACAAATCATTAATGATCTGTAAAACAATGAAATGTAATAGTGTATGCCTCTATTTAGATGTACTCAGTGGTAAATCATTTTGTAATGTGTGAAGATAAGAATATATTTAAATTCTGTAGAAATAATCACTTCTACTTTGCAATTTCAAATTTTCATGTATATTGAGCTATATTTTCATAGCTAAAAATACAGATACGCATCTTTTAGAGGGGTATATCTGTATGTTAAGCAAAAGCGTCATGATCACAGGACTGTTTCTTTGTGAGTATATGTGTGTGTGTACGTGTGTGTGTTAGTTTCATAGTCAGTAAGTCAAATTCTGCCATATGGTGATCAACTCCATTTACTGAAATTATATGGATATAACTAAACATTAGCCATCATGATTATAATCAGATGAAATAATCTCCATAATTGTATTTACTACGGCCCTGCACCTGTTTTCTATTCCAATGATCTTTCCCATCCATGAGTCGGCTGTTAGCAGAATTTCCCTACCATGCAAAACATTTATTAAATGTCTGCTTGTTTCAACATTATTTTCAGGTGTGCTGATGGATAGACAGTCATGTCTCCTGTTATCAAGGAACTTTATGTAATAGTTAATGCTTAACTATTATCAGTGTAATCTGCAGAGTACTCGATGTTTAACCAATAAATTTAACTGATAAAATCTATGTGGAGACAGAAAAATCAAGAAAAATTACACCATGAACAACTATTAAAAATCAGGAAAAAAAGCTTGTTCCGTTTTCTGCCATCTATATCCATTGCATATAGAAAGAATCTTAGCTTACTGAATTTCAGCTGGCTTTTAATTTAGGGCCTTCTAGGCTTAGCCTCATGATGTCAAAGAGAAATTGCATCAGATGGAGTTAAATAGACATGGGAAACTATTGAAGAGTCTTGCAGTACTTCCCTGAAACGCAAGAGAGTTTGTGAGCACTGGGTTGAGTTGATAGGAAAGTATGGATGGATTTGTTCAGGGAGTTGGTTCATGTGATAAAGCAATCTGTGTTTGCTAATTGGTGCTTATTGAAGTTAGGGCCCTATGCTCCCACAGAGACTGGAAGATTGGGGCCTTTTCTTCTATAATGATTACATTTCAAAATAGTTGTTCCCAGGTTCTTGAGAAAGATTGTCCTAGGTTGTAGATTTCTATCTCAAAGGGGCAGAAAAATAATTTACAATCACAAACTATCTAAATTTAATGCTCTAGGAAACGGGGGGTGGGGCTTATATGTCAGGTAGAAATTTATCTCAAGTTTAGGCAAGTTGAGGGAATCATTAATTAATAATGACTTACAGAAGCCTTCTATAGACCACAATGGATATTTGAATTAATTATCCTCAGCATCTTTTTAATCCATTCAGAAAACTGATAAAAATGGGCAAAAGACATGAATAAATTTTTCCAAAGAAGACATGCAGATGGCTAACAGACATGAAAAGATGCTTAACATCACTCATCATCAAGGAAATACAAATCAAAACTACAGTGAGGTATCACCTCACACCTGTCAGAATGGCTAAAATTAACAACACAGGAAACAACAGGTGTTGTCAAGGATGCAGAGAGAGGGGAGCCCTCCCACACTGTTGGTAGAAATGCAAACTGGTGCAGCCAGTCTGAAAAATAGTTTGGAGGTTCTTCAAAAAGTTAAAGATAGAGGTACCCTACAACCCAGCAGTTGTACTACTAGGTTGTTGATACACAAGTGTTGACTCAAAGGGATAGATGCACTCTGAGGTTTATAGCAGTATTAGGTACAATAGCCAAATTATGCAGAGAGCCCAGATGTACCTCAATTGATGAATGGGTAAAGAATAAGAATATATATATATGTTATGTTATATATATATGTATATGCTTATATATATATACACATATATATAATAGAATATGACTCAGCCATAAAAATTAATGAAATCTTGCCATTTGCAATGACATGGATGGAGCTATAGAGTATTATGTTAAAGTCCATCAGACTAAGACAAATACCATATGATTTCACTCACATGTAGAATTTAAGAAACAAAACAGATTAACATGAGGGAATAAAGAGGAGAGGCAAGCCATAAAACAGACTCCTAACTATAGAGAACAAACTGAGGGTTGCTGGAGGGGAGGTGTGGGGGGGGGATGGGCTAAATGGGTGATGGGTATTGAGGAGGGCACTTGTTGTGATGAACACTGGCTGTTGTATGTCGGTGATTCACTAAATTCTGCACCTAAAATTAACATTACACTGTATGCTACCTAACTGGAATCTAAATAAAAACTTGACAATGGAAAAGCAACAAGAATCTTTTCTCCAAAGATTATGGGGATAAAAGGAAGCAAAATACAACTACTGACAAGCCTGATTCTTTTCTTACCCTTAAAGCTTTGCGCTTCAGAGCTGATTACTAGAGGTAAGAAACTTCCAATTGCTTCCATAACAAATCTCAACTTGTTAGTACCTATGTTCTTAGAAAATAATACAGCTATCCCCCAGGAGGACAGAGTTGACTGCAATTCCTTGCCACTTGATTGACCCAAGCCTTATCATGTGTTAGTCTATTTTGGCTATTAACCTCTTTTTGTCATATATGATGAAAGCTCATTCATATTTCATAACTTCACTCTAATGTCAGTTCTTTCTAAAAAAAAATGTTGCCAAAATAAACTCCAATATATACAGACTATCATTCTTTCTTCTGTGTTAGTATTGTACCCTTTGTACATAATTCTCCTATTACATTGATTACATTGTACATTTACATAGCTGCTCCCTTCAGTGTCATCTATTATTCATCTAATCTACAGAAACTAGTAGAGGTCCAAACATATAATATTCAACAAATATTTGTAGAATACATAAACAAATGAATAATCATTAACAGTTAATATGAAGATCAAATATAATAAATTATATGAAAATACTTGAAAAACAGATGTAATTTATATCTTCACGTGGTTATACACCTATAAAAACATAAGTAGTGGTATAATTCTAGCTACTATTAAGATTTACACATTTATATGTTTCCCTATAGGTCAGATCTAGAAACATAATTATAGGGAAACCAACTAGTCTAGGGTTCTTTCTGATGAATAAAAGAATGAAAATCAAAATAGGATCTCTGTAGAGAAACATTTCCTTAAATAAAGCTTCAGGAATAAAAAAATCCTGGGAGATTTTTACTTGGGAAGAAAATTAAGTATTGGGACATTATTCAGGGTAGCATTTCATTAATAAATATGGTCAATTCCACAAAATAGATATTTTATAAAACCAAGTCAAAACCATGGCAGTGGAGAGCAGATAGGAATCAAGATCCAATATGGTTCTGCAATGAATATGAGGTTAAGTGGAATACTTCTTCCCACTCAAGATGGCACTGAAACATCAAAATCTTGAACCAGTTGTGTGTGTTTTTGACCTCTCCTGATACCAGCCTCAGCCCCAAACTCAGTATGAAGGGTGACATGACTCCTCCTTGCTTTCTTGTTATTTTCTGGAAATACTATCCTTACTATATTGGCTAACACTAGCAGACTGTGAAGAAAGTTAACACACTAGCCCCACAAGCCTATATCATACCTACTAGATTTCACTTCAGGGTCATGGCTCCCATCTGTAAAACACTTTCTAAGAGACATTAGGATTAATTTCACCATAACTAACTTTACTGTTCGCTGCTGTTTTTTGTCCAGCTAACATGCCAGTTGCTTCTATAATACATGATGTACTACATTGTTACACCTTTACTGTCTTTGAACGTCTCTTCTTTTACTCTACATTGCCTGACTACTTTCTCCAGCTTTCAACTAATCTCTTGAAATGCCTGTTCTAAAATCAGCCAACCCATTCTCTGAACGCTTCCTTCATCATATTGCTTTAAATGAAATCTTGCCATCCCCAGAGAACACTTTTTTTTCCTGTAATCATCAAGGGAAAATATTTATTTATTCAAACCCTTCATAATTCAGGGCAAGAGTGAAGATGTTGCCTTGACACTCACTACTGCTTCCATATCATTTGTCATCCCCCTAGGATATAAAAAAACTATTTTTAGCATCTTATCATCAATATTAGATTAGTCAACTCCCCATCCCTTGATTCATTGATGACTTGGGTATGGCTGACACATCAGATTTTGACATTTTGGGTATATTTGATGTTCACTGATAACCCTTGAATACCCCAGCCTCTGGGTTTTTGGCATCTAAGATTTTTGACTTCATATTTTCCAATGACTTTCTCTTTACTTGTCCTCACTAATTCATTCTACAATCACAAATTATATTTTTCTTCACAACTAGTGTTACTGAACATAATAAATAATTTAAACATCAAACTATATATGCAGCCACACCTCTTTTCCCTCCTTACTCAAGTACTCCAGATGCAGTTTTTTCTTCTTCCTTATTATAATTAAAACCACTGACTTCCTCCTTTCTAAATCTTTATTTAGTGTCTAGTCCCAGACCCATTTAGCAAACATTTAGTGATTTATCTCTTCAATCACTCTTGTGGATGATTTAATTTTATGGTATATCTGAGGTCATAGCTCACATACCTGCCAAATTCTGACCCTGGAAGAAACAGCATGAAGGGCTGAAGAATCTTGTTTTTGTTTTTGTTTTTGTTTTTTTTTAAGAAGTCAGACTACCTATATTCTTATTTTATATTAATCATTACTTACAGATTTATTCAAATCATTGTAGGCCTCAGTTTACTCAAGCATCACATCAGAATAATAATAGTAGATACTTCATAGAATTGCTATAAAAAGAATAAAATAATCCAGTGATTATTCTATTAATCCAGTAATATGTTTCTCACAGCAAATATTTAATAGTTTCAGCTAACAGCATCACTATGGTTATTGTTTTTACTTTTGTCTATTTTCTCTGTCCTTGCTTATGACAAAATAGAGGCAGAGTTTAAACCTATGATCATTTTATTTTTTTATTATTTTTTAAACATTTTATTTATTTATTCATGAGAGACACAGGGAGGGTCAGAGACATAGGCAGAGAGGGAGAGGCAGGCTCCATGCAGGGAGTCTGATGTGGGACTCAGTCCCGGGACTCCAGGATCTCGCCCTGGGCCAAAGGCAGATGCTCAACCGCTGAGCCACCCAAGTGTCCCAACTTATGATCATTTTAAACATATGGTCATAATCTTTAACTGGATTTCAACAATGATTCACAATATTATTACATTTTTAAAATCTTTGCCTTATTAGGGAAACTAGTCTTCCAGTTCTCTCTACTGTCCTCCAGGTCCTTACCTACCAGTAATTCTGCCCTTCTTCATCCTCACAACCTTAACTTGTATTTAAAAATATGGGCAGCCCGGGTGGCTCAGTGGTTTAGCACCTGCCTTCAGCCCAGGGCATGATTCTGGAGACCTTGGATCGAGTCCCACATTGGGCTCCCTGCATGGAGCCTGCTTCTCCCTCTGCCTGTGTCTCTGCCTTTCTCTCTCTCTCTGTCTCTCATGAGTAAATAAATAAAATCTTAAAAAAATATATCAACATAGGCTAGAGTGTAAGAACATTGCTTCCTCCCACCCTGGGATCTCCAAGCCTATAGGAATAAACATGCATTTCATGGAGCACTAGACTTGTTCAAAAAATATCCCTGAGTAGGATACGTAAGTTGCAAGGTATCAGTGAATATTTTTGCCTTACCCTCTACTTTATCTTGACATACTAGCACAATATCTGCTAACCTATAAGATTATCATATTTTTAACAAATTAATGCAACTTTCACATACATTATTGTTATTTTATGGATTATCATAATCTTGGAAAACAGAAAAAATATAACTTTTTTTGAGCTAAAATTTGACCCTCCAGAATTAGTAATTTGAAGCTCTAATGAGCAATGTGGCTATATTTGGATATAGGCTTTTAAGAAGGCAATTAAGGTTAAGTGAAGTCATAAGTGTGGTATCCTAATCTGATAATATTGGAAGAAGAGGAAGAGGCATCAAAGAGCTCTCTGTCTCCACAGGCATATAAAAAGAAAAGGCCATGTGAGGACAGGGTGACAAGGAGTCCGTCTGTAAACCAGGAAGAGATCTCTCAGACACCAGCATTGCTGCTTTTTTAATCTTGAACTTCCAACCTGCAGAACTGTGAGAAAATACATTTCTGGTTTTTATCAGCCTATGATATTTTATTTGGGTAGACTGAGCGGGCCAATATAATAGCTTTTTAACAAAAGCTATTATAATTTCCTTTGGAAAGTTAAAGTTTATTTGAACTTTTTCAGTTTTCCATCACTTTATTTGTTACTTGATGACACCTAAAAAAAATTATTGAAGAACTATGGGAAATTTGTATCATATTATATTTGCTTCAAATTGTTCTGCTGGTAAAGAAATCATGTAGAGAATTATGGATTTTTTTTATTGTCCAAATGATACTCAGTTTTAAAACCAACTGATTTCCAATTTGTATGGGAAAGAAAGAACAGAGATATAGAAAGGTCACTCTTCTCCCCTTGACATGAATCAGAAAATCTATGGGATGTTGAGTTGAGGAAATGAGACTTACTTTGCAATTAACTAGTACTTACACAGCTAAATACTAATGACTGAAAAAAAAAAGCCAAAACCAAACCAAACCCCTGAAATGTAAAGAGACCACTTGAAAACTGGGACACTCCAGGAACAATTGTGGGTTTGCCTCTGGGTGTGCTGGTATACGATTACAGGTGATGCAAGAAGAGGAAGATTATCAGCTGAATCTTCAATCTTCACTTAATAGCAAAAACTAACAATTTATATTTGTAGAAACTTATGCCTTCTCACATAAATTGTATCCTGCCATTCTCTCCTTTCTTTGCAAAGCTCATTACTACTAACGTTTCCCTCTATGTTACCTATTCCTATTGTATTACAAAAATAGTGCTCCCAAAAGATTAAATTTGTCTACACTTGAGCTGTGTTCAGCTTTGTTCCGTGCTTGCTTCTTAGTCTGTCAATATTAACTGAGAGTTCTTTCTAAAAAGATAGTAAATGAAGCATGCCAGTAAACAGAACGATACCTTTTTCCATACGTTAGTTAACCCAGGGATTCTCAAGTTCAGAATCACTGACATTTGGGGCAGGCTTGTTCTTTATTGTACGGGATGCTCCTGTGCATTGTAAGGTGCTTAGCAGCGTCTCTGCTCTTTATCCACCAGTTTCCAGTGGAGTATCTCCCCACATTTTGTTGAAAGCCCAGAATATCTTCAGATACTACCAGATACCTGCAGGAGGACAAAACTCATTCTTGGTCGAGCACAACTGTGTTTACTCCTTGTTGCTTTTAATATAAATTAAAAATTATTAAAATTCTACACACAAAAGAGGTCTATTCAAATCCAGGTACTTTCATTTTTATTAACACATATAACTTGGTAAAAGAGTCAAGTTTTTTCTTTATTGGGCGCATCGTAAAATAATATATGTTAATGACAGACTGGTGAGATCTAAGCACATAAACTTTAATTTTCTCCAAAGGTCAGCTTCCATTCTTGACAAATGCTAGTCTTTATCTTAAACATTGTGTTTTATGATGCTGGTTCATATAATTTGAAGTCATATCCCATCTGTAGTAGGCTATCTCCAAATGTCAAGATAAAATTTTCCAATTTTTGTATATTTAGATATTTCTGACCATAGCAATAGCCGCCAATTGACATGCAAAAAAAAATACTCTGGCTTATTAACAAGCCTATCTGATCATTTGGACAGCAGAAATCACTGGGCCAGCACTTGATTGATACAGTATGTTCAGTTGCATCAGACCAACTTCACAAGGATTCAGTTGACGGAGTGGGAGCCATTATGACTGTAAAGAAAGCCACATGCATTGCAGGACAGTTTACTCAGTCTCAGAATAAAGGGACCTTTGCATCGAAAGGATACCAGTAATTATTTAGTCCGAAATTTTCATCGTTGAATTTCCTCATAGATATTAACTCAGACATGATTGTAAAAATTCCGAGTTGTCGTGAAACCAATTTCTCAAAATTACAAATTGGAAGTATTATAATTATCAATATTTTTCATAGGGTACAATTTCAGGGATCTTGTGAATCATCTTTCATGCTAAAGCATTTTCAATCACTCAAAATAATTTTGTTGTATAGAAGCATGAAGACAGAAATGTGGAAGAAGTGTCTTATATCTTTCCATCATACATGTACACAGATATACTTTCAATGGAATATTTCAAAAGGTGGATTTGTCTTACCCTAAACCTTCTCTGCAAAACAAAGTAAAAAAGATAAGTATCTTTTCTTAAAGTATTTTTAAGTCTGTAGTGTGATTGAGTAAAAAGAGTAAAAAGTCCATAAACATATCCTGAGAATATTCAAGCATTTTTATGGTAACGGAAGTGTACATTTTAAGTTAAAATCCTGTCATTGACACATTTACTAATCAACTACAAATAATGTTTACAATTTTTGTTAAAAACACTAACAAAAAATATTCAAAGTAGTTCAGATGTTTCCCTTTTTGTGGATATGTTTAACCAATGAAATGAGGCTTAAAAATTATTAATATCTGTGAATATCATGTGAAATCACCATTATGGATTTGCTCCTAAATAATGACCTTGGAGAAGCATGTAGGTATGTGTCTACATAAGATCTCAAGTGCTGGGCCACCTGGGTGGTGCTGTTGGTTGAGCGAGGGACTCTTGGTTTTTGCCCAGATCATGATCTCAAGGTCAGGATCTCATGGTCCTGAGATCAAGCCCCACCATGGTGCTGTGTGCTCAGCCCAGAGTCTGCTTGGGATTCTTTCTCTTGTCTGGATCTAACCCCTCCCCACTGTGTTTTCTCTTGTGCTCTAAAATAAATAAATCTTTAAGAAAAAAATTCAAATGCTAAACAAATACTTCTAGAAAATGAGGATAAATTGCTTTTTCTTTATCTTTGATTTTTACTTCTCATTTTCTGTCTTTATTGCACTCTCTAGGGTTTCTGCTACACAATAGAAGTGTTGATAGTGACTATCCTTGTTCTCAGAGAGAAAACTGTCAATACCTCAATATTACATATGGATTTTTCCCATACATATTATCAGATAACAGAAGTCCCTTTGTATGGTTAAGCTTTTTTTCCCATCAATAAAAAGTGTTGGCTTATTTGTAAAGTTTTTCCTTTCTTGTTGATCGCATGACTTTTTTCCCTACTAATGTTGCAAATTATATAACATAGTTGAAAATGATAAATAACTGTTTTACTTATGGAATAAGCTTTTCCGTGTAAGCATGTGTTATTCTTGTTATATATTGTTGAATTTGGTTAATATTTTGTTAAAGATTTTTGCATCCATTTGCATGAGAGATACTGATCAGATATTTTCTGAGTTTCATAAAGTGCTTACAATTTTTGATATGAGGGTCATATTGGCTACATAAAAATAATCATTTCTTTGCTAAAACCTGGGAAAATTTTGCAACATTGATGCTATTTCTTTCTTAGAAATAGAGAAGAAATATGTGAGAAACCTGAGCATGAGTTTTTCTCTTTAATTTTTTTAAAATTATGGATCTTTTTATAAGATCTGTAAAATTCAGATTTTCTATTCTTTTCTGAGTAAGTTTCAGGGTCTGTGAAGAATTTGCCTACATAGTGAAATTTACTGACAAACATTATAAATACTTTTACTATTTTTATGTCTAGAATCTCGTGATGATCATTTGGGCTCTTTCTATTTGTGGCAGATTTCTTAGGAGTATCAATTCGGTTAATCTGTTAGCATTGTCATTGTTCTCGGTTGCATTTTCTTTCCTTTTCATTGTTTTTTCCTTTATGCCATTTTGTTTGATATTCTTTTTGGAGCTTTTTGAGATGGAGCTTATAGACTGTACATTTATTCAAAACCATAATAATTAAAAATGCTAGTGAGTTGATTAGTTCAATTTTCCAGTTCACTAAGGGATGGGTAATTCATAAATAATAATTATGTTACTTCATAGAACTTCTGCAAATTAGAATCAGTATAGCCACCACAAGAAGTATTTTATAAAGGTTTTCATATCTCATTTAGGCAAACATGAAATTAAAGAATTTTGTTTTCATTCTATATGAAGAATGTTTTTTTAAAAAACCACTGCAGGTAAGACTTATGCAAGTGTCTATGGGTTCTGTGCTGCTGATCCAGTAGGCAATGCAAAACAGATGAGATGCTAAAGGACCTGTATGAAAATATATCAGACATCTGGATTTGAGTTTGATAAATCAAGGCCTACATTACAAAATTGTGAGTCATAGCTCAATTTAAGAAAAAAATGCTAAAGTTTTTTTTTTCTTAAGAGGAATTATAGCTCTGTACATAATTCTTTATCGCCTAGCTGATGAGATAGTGTAAAAGTGGTATGAAAGCTCTGGGTGAAAATAACTGTCTTTAAATAGAAAGAAGCCATCATGAAAGGAGAAACTCCCTTTTCCTGGAAGTTTAAACACTTTTTCCTATTTGAAGGGAAAATAAGGGAGGAAAGACATGTTGAATAGTACAGCTCTCTTGAAAAAAACAAAAACAAAAACAAAGTACATCTCTTACTTCTTACTTTTAGTAAGAACTTTTAGTTCTTTTTAAAAGATATATATATATTTATAATATATATGTATGTATATAGTTTTCAAAAAGTTACATAACACACATATACATACACATTACTGTAAATAAGGTATAGGTAGGGAGTAATTTTTTCTGAATATTAGTTTAGGAAATATGATGATAGTTAATAACATAATTATGGTAATAATAGTATATTATAAACTCCAAAATTAATTAAAATGACATGACAAATTTGCATAGGTAGAAACAGTGTGAATTACTAGTGATCTATTTTTAAAATATATTTCGTACGGTGCTATATGAGATCAACTGAGAAACTACCATTTACTTAGAGTCAACCATATTATGAGAGTGATATTTGAGGAAGCGTTTGATTAGGAGGAACATTATGTCTTTGAGAGAAACCTGCAGATCTTTTAAAGGAAAGCAAAGGAACCACCTCTAGTCTAGTATTATACAGTAATATTTTCTTCATTTGTTCACTGGCTCTGACAAAGCATGCAGTTTCCCCTTGCCTTTGTGCTATACCTTACATCAGTGACTACATCATTAAAATACAGATAATAAGTTGCATTGTCTATCAATTCTATAATACTAGTTTGAAATACTATATTGCTTATCTTGAATACAGTCTTAGTCTCATATTTCCTTATAACAATGTCCATATTTTTGCCTTACATTGTTAGAAACCTAAAATGTGTCATTGTGCCATAACAACTCCCTTGGCTGCATTTCATAATAACAATGCATACGAACACATCTCTCTCTTTTTTTTTTATACAAATTTCCTGTTGTAAAATAAATTTCATGGGGATATAATGTATATAGCAAGGTAAGTCTAGATAATAATTGAATATTGCATATTTGAAAGTGGCTAAAAGAATAGATGTTAAGACTTATTACAAGAAAAAATTTGTGACTGTGTATGATAATGCTTGTTACCCAGGCTTACTGTGGTGCTCATTTTGCAATATATACAAATATCAAATCATTATAATGTATGTTTGAAAAAAAAAACACAAAAAACAGTCAACACCTTACCCAGATAATACAGTGTCAGAAACCTTAGAATAAGTCAGTGTTAGAGCTGGATAGGTACTAGGATTATCTACTAAAATTCTTATATTCTAAGGAATGCTTTGTGCAGTAATAATTGACAAAGACGAAGATCCGAAGACTGTTTTATATCTGAAGGTTGACTGTGTGTGATAGAAACACACACTCCCTTCCCCAACAATGCACTATAGGAATAAAAATGATTCCTAAACTTATAAAAACAACAATACCAACAACAACAAAAACAAAACATGTGTTTTTGAGTCCAGGACAAAGGCCAGTGCCACATTTGCCTTTTACTAGCTTTTAATCTTGGGCAAGTTCCTAATTCTCTGGGAGAGTTATTTACCATCTCTATCTTTTGGTTTCCTTCTCTGTACAGTTGAAACTAATCGTTGAATCCGTTTTATAGGACTTCTGTAAGGATCAAATAACACAATGCTTAACAATTATTGTAAGATCTCAACAACTGTTAAATTTTCTTTATGGCCTACCTTAAATCATTTTGTGCACTCAAAAGGGCCTACAACATATAACATATACTAACTGCATATTACTTAACAGCATTTAGTGAATAAAGACGTGAATTCCAGAATGAGTCTGTCTGACTTGGAATTCTGGCTCTTCCAGTTTCTAGCTAGTTTCCTTGGTGAAATTATATGGCAATGATTAAATTACCTATTTACTTATGGAACTCTTAAAACAGTGCATTGAATACATAGCGATATACAATATGTATTAATCTTCAGTAATACTAGTATTATATAAGAATATTGATATTAATAATAATTATAATAACTTCAGCTTGGACACAAATTCACTGTTTAGACTTGGAAAGACAGTTCTTTGGATTTTAAGTCTCCATCCTTGTGTTGAGTGAGAGAGATGGGTAAAAGAAACACCTGGTAACTTAATGCTGAAAAATTCTGTGGTCTACTGTATCAACTTTATTGCACAGTTCTTTATATTAAAGTAACAGAACAGCAGGGGCATAACCCACTGATACACCTCAATCACTTATGACTATGCCATATCAAATTTCTTAAGTTAAAATAGCAAAGTTTATAAAAATCTATTTATAAAAATAAATTAGGGAAAGATCTTCCCTGTCATGAAGTCAGTCTCACTCATTTGACTTTACATATGCTTTCTTGAGTGAAAGAGAGAAATATAATTACAACAATGAAACTGAAGCAAGATCTATCCCCATTATTGATGCAAACACATGGAATCAATGGCTAAATGTGAGTTACAGCATTTTCGACTGACTCCATTAAAAAAAAGAATACATAAGTTGCTATCATGCTTATAGACTTTTATCCTATCCAAATGCATAGAAATTGCATATGCCTTTTTAAGGTTCTGGAGGATTGCTGTTTGCATGCCCCCTCATCTCCCCAGTGCAGGCTAATTGGAAGTCCAAATTTCAGGCAGCAGCTGGGAAAGTTAGGCCATTGGATATATACAATCTACCTACTATGAGGGAGAAACTGGGATTTGGGTAGTTTTTACTCACTCACTCTGTGTGAATTGGAGGGAATGGTTGCTAGGAGTATTTTGCATCCTATAGAACCACCCACCTCTTTGTTTTCATGTAATCCTGGGGTCTCTAGAATGCCTAGCCTTATAAGCTTCTAGAAGTAGGTAATTTGGGGGCCAGTATCTCAGGTGGTAGCCATAATAATTGGGTACCAGATGTATGGACAAGTTCCTTCCAGGAGGAAGCTGAAGACCTGATTTACTTTTGGAGCCAGCAGGGCATGAGCCCACCAGCTCCATGAGGCTCTCAGGAAGATTCTTGTCAGTCCTACATGCAGGCTGATTAGAAGCCAGAAGCTCAGGCAGCAGCTGGGAGTGTGTATAGTCAGATCCCTTCCAGGGAGAAGCTAGAAGACAGGTATTTCTTCCTGCTTTCTCTGTGCTAAGCCCAAGGGACAGTTATAAGTGCTTTGTGCTCATTTGAAAACTATTCTTGTTTAACATGGTCCTGTGGAACTTGTGAATGCCAGGCTCTGTTGGCTATCAGAGCAAGGTGACTTGAAGGCCTTGTTCTTTGAGTGGCAGCCACAAAACTTGGAATGTAAGATGCATGGAGAAGCTCCTTTCCAGGGAGATGCTGGAGACCAGTTTTTCCTATTGGAGCAAGCCTACGGGAGAATGTGGGGAAAGTGCCCATCA